>NC_056735.1:1164810986-1165048486 GCF_019279795.1 Protopterus annectens
TGTGAGTTTATGTATGTGTGTGTATTTGCATCTGTGAATGAATATATATGTGTACATGGTAAAAACCCACCATACAGCCTTTGTAATTTCATTTTGTTTAAATTAGCACATATCAACTTTGTATGAGAGTCTGCCACACTTAAATATGTTAGCTTCCTACAGGAATTAGTTGCTAGTGTGTTGACTTCATAATCAGACAAATCTTGTTCTAGGGTGTTTTTGTCAGCATGCTGTCTTATATAATGATTGTGCAACATATCCTAGAGATCATTCTGTTTTTGTTTGCATTCACAACTTATGCTACATACTCACCTTAATATATGTGAGGTATTTTCTAACAGTCTGTACCATATATTCCAAAATATTCTCATCTCATATTTGATTTCTTTCATCAAGTATAAATCACTCTGCAATTTCAAAAGTTACAGGATCAAATATTTCCATAAAATCAGTAATCTGCTGCACTTAACTAGTTTTGTATTTGCTATCACTTTTTAATATTTGATTTTATTTAAAAAATGTCTGTTTTCCCAAGACTGATCCTGAAAATAGTCCATATGGATCAGTGCTCTATTTCAGTTAACAAGTAAAATAAAATAAATAATAAACATTTCTTTGAATAACTTTTCAGATTGTTTATATTTTTGGGTCCCTGCTTGCAGCTGAACATTGGCTTGCCTGGTGACAACTTCTATATCTTCACCTGCCTATCCAGTATTACTTCTTTGATGACAGCATGGGAAGGGAAATTTCATCTAATCAATATGGAAGTGAGCCTCCTTGGCCAGTACAAATGTCTGGCTGGAATTGTGAGTGGACCAGAAGAGGGGTTGGGATGTCAAGGAAGAGAAGTAAGAGAAGTCAGTCACCTGCCTCATCACCTGGAAATCCCTATGTCCCATTCCTATATTCTGACAGCCGTTTCAGGCTGAGCAGACACTAGAGAGCAGACAGAGCATGTGCTCTTGCCCAGAACTTATAGAGTAGTCATGTCCATCCCCTCCAACCCAGCAACATTTCCCTGAGATCTGACATCAGCCAGAGTTCTACTAGAAATATCCTAAAATAGCCCCCCACCTGAAGAAAGGCATGTTGATCCTTCCTGCCAGCGGCATCAGATGCCCAAGCTGCTAGTCAAATGTGGGTCACCTGAGGTGTAACCAGGACTTCATCCCTGTACGTCACGAGGCTGGCTACTTTTCAGAGCATTTAACTGATGTTGCCACACACTATAGAGTGTATAGGCTCCGATGCATTAACATTTGAAATATTACTTGATAAATAAGGTATCACCAATCTTTCAATTTAAGTTGTAATTCTCTCTCTAGTAGCACCAGATGCACGATGCACTCATATATCTCATGTGCTTGTCCACCAATTTTACTGTTCTGTGTTTACTGCCACACCCAAACTAACATCCTTGCACTATTTGCAGAACCTCTGTTATTTCCATTATATTATAATGTTGCTCCAACAAATATTCATTTGCAAGTAAAAAAATATTCATTTGCAACATGTGCAGTTTTTCTGAAACATATTCCTGTTTTTTGGCCTTGTTTAAGTTGCTAGCATTCACTTAAGTTCTTCCTCATACTATCTGTTTCCTAGTATGTAAAAATATGCATTTGCTTTTAAACAAGAAGCTTCTTTATTGAAGTATCACTTATGACGTAGACCGTCATACATTTATATAAATGAAAACAAACCATATTGACATATTTTCAGTTGCAGACATTATACAGCACATATAATCTACTATATAACCATTATCATTCGAACATTACATAGCTCATTCAATTCCTGCTTTCCCTTAAATCTCATCCCTCCTCCAAAACATTATTCTGCATGCATTGTCCCCACAATTCCCATTTTTATCTATGTAATTTGTTCCTACTCTTGTCTATAGATCCCACTTCCGGTTATTTTATCTCTGTTACTATATTCACTACTTCTATATTCACTTCTTAGACTTCGATTTCCATTTTCTAGTAATTGTTTTTTGGCGAGCACCAGAATTAAACTCAGCAAGGCCTTACCATGTCTAGGCAATTCTGATTCTGTAGCACAGCTCAGAAAATAATTTTCTTAGTTACACCATTTTGCTCACCCAGTATTTCTGACAGAGTAGTTTGCAGGGAATTTTTAAAGTCTGTCAACTTATTACACTTCCAAAATATATGTTCCCAATTACCTCTTTCGTCCCCATCAAACCTCCAACATTTGCAATCTACCTAAGGAAAAATTCTTTGGAGTCTGCTTGGAGTATAAAGATACATATGTAAACACTTCAAGCAAAAAATCCTAACAAAATTGATAAGGTTTATTTTCCGAAATACAACCTATCCTTCTTGTTTCTTCCACATAAATTTGCATTTGGTAATGTGTGAAAATCCTGTCTGCTTGTGCCATTCATTTTGTTCCAAAAATTCACTTTGTTTACTCGGTTCAACATTCAAGTATTAATTTGCTCACTTTTTATAGGTTCATAGGTTCAGAGCTAGATACTAGGCTATTAGCCCAAGGGCCTACGTAAGCCTAGCCAGCAAGGTTCCATAGCTTACGCCACCCAAGAAAGTTATTTTCCTGTGCTACTGTCCAGCAGAGACACAGAAGTGATCACCGGGGTGTATTTCCTATTTCCCATCCACTCATCAAGATTTTTCTTGAAGAGTGCTAATGAAGAACTTTGCTTGACATAGATGGGTAGCTTGTTCCAGAGTATAGGATATCTCTGGGACAGGAATCTATCCCTCCAGTGTGTCCTGTTTATTGTGGTGACAAAGTTTAGGTCCCTAGAGCGTTTAACTCGGAGGGATTGGGATTTCTTTAGGTGTAGCATGTCCAACAGCTCTGGGTTTGACATAGCTTTAAATGTTAGGCAGAGGTCACCTCTGAGTAGGCGATATGCTACGGAGTAAAGCTGGAGTTTTTTGAGGCAGTCAGTGTAGGGCATTTGTTTGAGGCCAGTAATCCTCTTTGTGAGGTACTTCTGCGGCCTTTCCAGCTGCTGCAGATGTCTTGTGAGGTACATTCCAAAAGGGACGTTGTACTCTATAATGGATCTTATGAGTGATGAGTAGAGGGGAACAATGACCTTTTTTTTTTTGGATGAGAACCCTTTTATGATGAGGTGTGCCACGTAGAAGGACTTCCTGACTACTGTGGCGATTTGACTATCAAAGGAGAGACTACTGTCCACCTGGGTCCCAAGGTCTCTTATCATGCATTCGGTGTTAAGTAGATTGCTGCATATGTGGTAGTTCATGGGTACAGAGTTTTTACCAAAGGGGATGACACTGCACTTTTTGGCATTGAGCTTGAGGCCATGGCTCTGACACCAGGCATCTGTCTCAGTGAGGCCCTTCTGTAGGATGTCCACATCATTTGGGGATTTGACTATGGCTCCTTGTTTGCAGTCATCTGCGAACTTTGTTAGCCAGAGGCCTTCTGTGTTAGACTGAACGTCAGAGAAGTAGATACCAAACAGGAGAAGTCCCAGGATGGAACCCTGTGGTACTCCACTTGTCACTGCTTTGAGGTCAGATTTGGAGTCTGCAACTTTTACAGTGTGGGTTCTGTCAGTGAGCCAGTTGGCAACCCATCTTGTGATGTAGAGATTTATACCTAGTTTAGTGAGTTTAGCTATAATGCCAGAATGGGGGATGGTGTCGAAAGCCTTGGCGAGGTCAAGATAGACTGTGTGAACCACCTTACCCTCATCCATGGCTTTGGTGACTGCCTCAAAGAAGTCGATCAGGTTCAGGAGGCATGATCTGCCTTTCACCAACTCGAACTGGGTGGGATCCAGAGTTTGGAGGTTACCAATGTCTTTGTTTATGAGTTCCATGATGATACGTTCCATGGCCTTGCAGACCAGGCTCGTCAGGCTAATAGGTCGATAGTTCCCGGGATCAGTGGTGGCTCCCCCTTTGTGGAGTGGGATAACTGTTGCTGTGCGCCATTCAGTGGGCACAAAGCCTGATGTGAGGCTATTATTGAACATGGTGCTTAAGTGGGGAGCCAGTTCATTCTGAAGTTCATGTAAAACGCAGCCTGGGATGTTGTCCGGTCCCATGGATGCTGTGTTTTTGGCTTTAGAGAGTGCAGCTTTTACCTGCATAGTTGTGATTACAGGGGCTCTGCATTCTTCCTGTATAGATATGGGCCCTTTAGGGGGTGAGAAGTGGGTAAAGTTAGCACTGAACCGATCTGCCAGGATGTTGGCAATATCAGTTGGTTCTGTAATTTTCGTGCCTTTGTGCTGTAACTCAGAGCAGATCTGGGTGTTGCCATCTAGATTCATGACATAGCTATATAATGCTTTGTAGTTGTCCTTGGATTTAGTGGTGATTTTGTTTTCATAGCTAGCTTTGGAGGATCTTATAAGGGATCTCAGCTTCTTACTGAGGCTGACCAGGGAGCGCCTCCACTCATGGGATTTTACTCTCTTTTGCAATAGTTTCTTCCTTCTGTTGTACAGTTTGTTTATGGCAGGGGACCACCAGATTGGCTTCCTTTTTGTGGAGGATAGCATCTTGGTTCTGTTTGGGATAGCACGATCCATGCACTCGTGTAAGTGCTTATAGAGTGCATTTGTGTAGGATTCAGCAGATGTAACTGTATTGTCCATCTGCATGGGTGTCATGAAGTTCACCACTTCTGTCTTAAGAAGCATGAAGTTGGCTTTGGAGAAGTTTTTTACTGTGGTTTCCTTAATGGGATACAATTATCACTGTAAATTACCACTAAGTTGCTTTCCCTTATTGTTATAAAAATGCTTAAGACTGCTCATTTCCTGCATTGGGTTATTACACATACATTCACTTCATATTAATTACTAAGTACCCTGATTGGTAAATTTGCTGTTCTTGTAATAAATGCAGATTTAGTATATATACAGAGATCATTACAATGTTTGATCTTAATGCATTTCTTTTGTTATAATTATATAACTATTCCCATTAAAATTTGAAGTCTATGTGATTTAAAAATCATGCTGTATATGCATTAATTTCAGTTGATTTTGAGTCAGTCACTGCATAGCATAAATATTTCTACAAGTCTTTCTAATATGCACAGGCAGCCATGACAGGTGAATTTAGATCCTAGTCTTTGTCAAATGCCACTCTCAATCACTCCTGTGGTTGGACTGTTCTCCTCCTAGTGGCAAGAAGAACTGAATTTATCCCCAGAATTGGGGACACTCATGTTTAAGGACAGACCCTAGCAGGCCCCCAGCTGAAAACCTACTTGTTGGCCTTAATCACTGTAGTGCTTAATTCCTTTACTGTGGTGAGAAAAGAGAGCTTTCTCTTATTAACAGAACTCCCCATGACAGCCTTGACATCTGTGGAATTCACACAATACCACTCGAGAAGTGTGCATACATTCCTGTGTATCTTACCCACAATGCAGCTACTGTACAATGCATGGTTTGGTGGGCATGGATATTATCAGTCATACATGCTGCATGCTGTGTGTTCTGCCTCCCCTAGGAACTAGTCATGTAGCATGTCTATCTGCCTCCCTCTTTACCTCCCCCATGGGTGGGAAATTGTGTCGACCACCCACTACCACTTCACCTTGACTGCACTTCCATCCCCTTAGGCAGCTTTTCAGATATGGGTATCTTGGTTACAATCAGGGCTTCTGTCTGTACCTCAGAGCTGGCTCTAATTCATAGATTGTTTTGGACACAGATGGCATGTCCACATGTAAAGATGTACATAGATGTACATATGCACATGCATCACAGCAAACATTTGCTCTTCCTTCCTTGGAGAGCTGTTACCAGAGCCTTTGTCTTCCTTCCTTACTTGGCTATCTGTTAACAGACTCTGTCTACACTTGCGTAATCATTCTATCATTTTCTAACCTTTTTTATCTCAAGCGCACCCTTTAAATTGTTTTCTATATAGTAATACTAAATAGAAGGTAAAATACAACAACTGTCCAGTAAGGTTCATGTCTGTTATTTCCATTATATTATCATTATCCAATCTTATTTTCTTTATATTACAAGCCCCCGTGATTTGTTACAGGGTGAAAAGTTACCAAGCAAGTCGAAGGAGACTGGCTTTCCTTAGTCAGGATACTGTAGTTCAGTCAGCTGCAGTACTGGATATGGGTGCAAATAGTTCAATTCCAGAAAAAGTTTATTTAGCATTATTGTGCAGAAGGCCTGCCAGCTATCACAATAAAAGAAAAAAATCAAATGTGAAGCATGGCAGTGCCCAACTTCAGAAATACACTGTCAAATGCTGCAAAACATTTCAATATACATGTCAAACAGCTTTGAGGGGGGGTCTTTTAGTCATGTTTATGTTTTACATGTCAAACAGCTTTGAGGGGGGGTCTTTTAGTCATGTCTATGTTTTACACGTCAAACAGCTTTCAGGGGGGTCTTTTAGTCATATCTATGTTTTACATGTCAAACAGCTTTGAGGGGGGTCTTTTAGTGATGTCTGTGTTTTGCACTGATCATTATAGAATATTGCCTAGGCTTCTTAAAAAGAAATCACAGTTCTCAGGCACTGGAGTAGGATAGTGAGTCACATACATCATTGCCAAATTAGCATATTAGTCAAAAATTATGGCTACTGGCAAAACCGCTAAAGGACTTTCCTCTTTCTCCATGGTGTGGTGACTACAGAAATTATATTCGGTGTGATATGCAGGAAATTTGTGCAGGGAATGCATCCTTGTTTACCAGATGAGGCACCTAGTCTCACATGGAAGCTAACTGAAAGTGTTTTTCTTTTCTTTTCTTTTAAAAAAGTCATACTGAAAGCAGGACAAACAAATATAAAGAATGAGATGTTGCCCATGAATATACAAATAGAAAAATAGCCACAGACGTACACGGGTGGTCAAGGGAAATGATGCCAAGGCAATAGTCTAATGAAACCAACTGTCAGCTAATGGGCCAAACAAGTCTGAAAATGGATAGCATGGTAGTTGGCAATAAAACAATACTTTCAGGAAACACAAAGCTGCAGCACAGAACACATGTAATGACTGATGCAACAGAATAGTCAAGACTGGTTAATGCAAGCAAGGCGATGTGCCCAAATGGATTGCACCCAAGAATTCCGAAGAAGCCTGCCAATGCTGTGTTTATCCAAATGGTGTTTACATTTGCTAACTCAGTAGAGTGTAATTACTGCTGAAGTCTTTAACGTTTTGCACAGACTATCAATGTTCAGTGACTATTTGTTTGTTTTGTAGTAAATGAGAACACAGCATCTGCAGTGAAAATACAGTAAGCAGACCAGGCTCTTGACTCGATTGGGTACAAAGTGCTTCCCATCCTTGCTGTGATTGGAAGATCAAATTGTTATATTTTCTTGAATTAGATAACACTGTGATATGTGGTATTATCTGATAACAGTGTGATTTCTGGGATCATCTGCTAAAATGTAATATCTGGTATCATTTGATAACACTGATTTCTGGCATCATCTGTGGTTTCTGGTAGCTTCTACTTAAAATAATATTAAAACACAACTTAGTGCCATCTTTTTAAACAGCAGTAATGCTATTCTTTTTTGTCAGGCGTAGAAAACAAATGCATGTAAATAGTTAAAAAACAATGTCACTATTGTGTTTTTCCTCTTTGTTTTGCATACTGATGCTTTTGCAAGCTATCTATATTCAAACAAGTAAATAAGACAACTATGTAATACTCTATTTCTGTTTATTACATGTAGTTATATTTTCAGCCATTGTAATGAATGGCAAAGCTTCTCTAGAATGTGCTGTCAAATATGACAACATAAAACTCACCTCTGGCTGTGGAAATTAGCAGAATCATTATAAAATTATGAATTCACAGAATCAAAATTAGCTGTACCTTCTGGATGAAAAAGATTGTATTTCCAAGGGAAAGTGGAGAGCTGTGATGGAAAGTATCTCAGTTTGAAAATTGTGCTCCCTCTGAAGTTGGGGCCAGACTCGTAGGAATTCTTCTATGATTGTGCTAGGAAACATTGGAAATATAATAATGACAATGGAAAAGTCTAACTTAGAAAAAGACAAACAATTTTTAGGGGGTCGAACTCAGCTGCATTCCCTCTCAAAGTATATTAACTAAATATACATATCAACATTGGCCATATTCACTTTGGGAATACCCCAAAAGTCATGTAATCTCAAAGAAGCAATGTCAATATATGCAACTAAAATAGGTTTAACATTTTGACATTGGCAGTCATCTAGCAGAAGAAAGCATCAGGGATAAAAATCCATGTATCCTATTGTGGCAAACCTCCGAGTCTATTATTTAAGCTGGGAGATGTTGGGATAGGCTTGTACTTCTCACAGAAATGCTGTTATTTATATGTTTAGCTTTTTTTGCGACCTATGATTTGATGATTGATTTGACTTATGTGTGTGCTTCTGGTCAAGCTGTTTCTTTGGTTTATAAGGCAATCTATATCACAATATTTCCTGTTTTTTAATGAGAGTAATGTCATGAACAGGTATTAAGAATGGTAAACTGTGCTAATGTAAAGTTTGCATGTCATGCACAAGTGAAAGTTCGATTTGAATAGACTCAACCAGTAGTTACTGGACTGGTGCACTTATTCAGAAGCCTGTGTAGTATCAGCATACAGATGTTTTAGTTGACACGTGGTACAAAAGTGGGCAGCTTAAGTTATCGGCACATACTGCTTAGCCAAAGTCATATCCTACAAAAATACGCCCGTTTAAATGTAAAAGGTGCTAACAAAACAATGTTGTCCTAACGTTTAATATTCCATAGTCTTACCATTAACTCCCTACTCTCCAAATAGCACTAATGCTTCACAATATTATAATTCCTCAATATTAACACAATGAAAATGAATTTATGGTATTTGAAGGAACAAAAGAAAAATTAACATGAGAGTATAGAAACAGTAACAATGGAAACACACTAAGTAACATACAAAATTCAATAAACCCATATTACTTTCAGCTGCCCAAAAATTTTATTTCACAGTACACACATTTCCTCACATTTCTTAATAAAACATTGTACTATATAGCAGTCTTACACCATAGTATGTCAAGCATTATATAGTATCTCTTGTACCATTTTTTAAAATATGACTACTAAATTATTAATCCAGAGTAACCAAGAAAAGAACTATAAAATGAATTTACATGGTTCTGCAATTGTCTGTGGCAGATTTCATCCTATACCTCTATGAGGGAGCTTTATCCCCAATTGCCCTTTACTTAAATATACTATCTCTGCTCTTACGCAGATTTGGAGTAGTACAGATATACTCAGCCCATATTCCATCCTCTTAGCATTGTTTATTATTATGTGCACAATATTTTCCATTTGCAATGATTATTCAGGCCAAGTTTCCAGTTTTGATAAAAAATTGATAAGAAGCCACTTGACTTAACTCTGTGCTCATTCACACAATAAAAGGCAATAAAACACTAATGCCCTCCTCAGTCTCCTGACATCATCAAACAACACACATACCTAATCCCTGATATGAATATTAGCAGTTCATTGCAATACTGTTGAGTGCTCAAGTAATATGCAGCACCATGATACCACATAGTAGTATTAACAGGATGCCAGATGTACACATACAAATAAGTAAAGGCAGCATTAGTACAATTACAGCATACACTCTAATGAGCTAAATAATACAGAGAAAGCATGTGGCAATCTAAAAAAGTCTAAAGTAAATATGTGGGGGTCAAATAAAGAACCTAATAAGATACTTTGCCCTATGGCTAACAGAAAGGGAGGCATTTGTAAGTGACCATTGAAATATGTCTCCTAATATACTAAATATGTGAGCATCTGATGTTTTAAGCCTAGTTATTGGAATTGCTAAAGGTTTCATGAGGTCTCTCTATAAGAAACAGAGAAAAATTTGACCATAAGCATGGTGTCAGATGATTATTCTTATAGCTAGGCTCCACCCCAGGCTTGTGTGAGAAGAAGCTGATTATTTAATCTCTGTTTCTGCTGATCCCAGAAGGCTAGAGGTACATAACAGAACTTCAGGAAGGCACTAACGACTTGGATACTACATTTTGCTCAACCTCTGCTACAAATCCTGAGTTAGACTTAGAAAATAAGCATACAAATAATTAGAAATCTAACTAGCTGAAGTAATAAAAACACAGTATATGAATAAAGTATTACCTAGACAGAGGTTTCAGCAGTCTCTTCACAATAAGATCAATGCAATTGTAAAACCCTGACTGCAGTGCCAACTGGTGACTCCAAATCAAAAGGGGGCTGCAAGAGACAGTTGAATGGGTGAGGCAACAGGAAGGGGTTTGACCAACTAGAAAGGGGCAGGGCTATGATCAAAAACCACAAAAACTGCGACTTTAATTATATACGCTGCCCTGGGTGCCAAACTGTCATTATGAGAGTCCAATCAAAACAAAATGAAGTGTAGAAGAAAAATATATTTCAATGCATTGGCTACATGACAGCTTACTTAATATCTAGACGGAAACAAAAAGGTTGTAAGGCATGAAAAAATAAATTACTTTTTAAATACATTACTGGAATGCCAATCAAAATCAAGTATAAAAAACAAGCAGCACTCAACTCAAACCACTTCTCCTTGCACTGCAGTTCTAATTATAATTTATATTCAGCTTTATAAAAGTACCAAGTAACATGCTGAAAGTAGCAATCTCTGCCATACCACCCCAACTTATAAAAATGTTTCTTATCCAAAAAAGACCTGCTGCCTGACAACAACTATCTACTTGTTTCATGGGGAAAATATGATCAAAGTTAAAAATGAAGAGCAAACAAGAAACAAGCTCAAGATAAATTGCTTAAAGGATTACTGCGCAGGTTATGGACCACACATGATAGATTGGCATTCTATTTATTTTACAGGTAAAGCCTGCAAAGATGACTGCAAGTCACCAACAAATGCAATGAGCCTCTGAAAATATTGTAATCCTGTCTTTTATTACAAATACTGACATGTATTTCAATGCTTAAGGCTTATATTTTATCTAGTTATGTAAATATTCTCTGCATGGCAACAACAAAAAGGCTTTAAATGTTGGTATTTCTTTAACAGTATGCTTATGAAAGCTTACTTGCATCTTCCAATCTCAGACAAGCTTACCTGATGGTCATTAAAGCATTGCTACTTAAACATGCATTTTCTGAATAATACGAAGCATAAATCAACACTATAAAAATATGACAGAAAACCAGAACATTCTGCAAAATCAAGGACAGATGAAAAGCCACTGTAGTACTTGTGTCTGTCTTGAACGGGGGAGTTCTCTGCACACTTACACTGCATAACTGCTCCTTGCCTTGCTTGGACACATCCAGAGTCACTACATGGGGGAGTGGGGTGCAACATGTATGTCACAATTTGAAATGTCTCTGGCTGATGGTGATGGCCCTGACACATTTGTCATACCTCTCAACCTCAGAGCAAGAAATCTGGACAAAGTCATAAACAGAAGTGGGACAAAGGCCCAAAAATGAGGACAATTTTTAAATATTGCTCTTATAAACTTAGAAAAATAATAGAATAGTAGGTCTTGCATTAGTATGAATTTTCTGAAGGGTATGAAGTCTAAAACTCAAATGTCTATCATTATTTTCTAACTTCAGTTTTTAATGATTTGCCACTAATTTGCCAGAAAACCACAATTTTATGAAAAATGGACCTAAAATGTGATGCAAAAATATAAAATAGCCATTCAATACAGCTGGGAACCTGTCAAAGAAGGGACACTTTTTAAATATTAGTACTGTTAAGTTGAGCAGCTGACAAAATATGAGAATCTACATGTATTTCTGAAATAAAAGTAATCTATAATTCTGATCATTAGAATTATTTATCAATTGTAAACCCTCCACATTTTGTTCCAAAACTGCCATTTTGCAGAGGGATTATTAGGGGGAGAGCAACATTTTGAGCCAAAGTCGGGGACAGTTGAGAGGTTTGGATATACCTAATTCTATAAAGCGATTTACTTGCACATACCTCTCAACCTCTTAACACAGGAAATCTGGACAAGGCCAAATATATTGGGGGAGCATACAGACCAAATCTGTAAATATAAATAATTTGATGTTAGATTACATTTAATTTTTACAGATGGCTATATTAAACTCAAATGGTGGTGGTAAGGTTCCTAAATTGTTTTTATCTGCAATGCTTTGTTGTTTTCTAATGCTTGATAAAATAATGACAAAACATAATTAAACTGTTTTATTCTTTATTTATTAGAAGACTCTTAAAATGGTTCAGATGTTTAATATTTCAAGGGACACTGAAAAAATAAGCATTTATTTGTTATGGGAACTTTCTTCCTTAACTAGAATTTACTTTTATTCAATGGTAGCTAATAAATTATCAAAATAGTAGTCTTACAAAATATGAGGGGTGGGCATTGAATCATAAAGATATTAAGAAATCAATAGTGTTGTTGTTATAATTAATGAGAATAGTAAATGAAACTATAGAGTCAATCACTTAGAGTTGTTATAAGCCATTAGTATGCAAGATATGATACAATATGTATGTGAAGACAATCATTAAATAAGGGTGATGATGTTAAACTGGGCTATTTGATAATTATTTGAAAAACATGAGCTGAAAGTACTTATGCAAAAGGCTGCAATATATGATCTCATGAATGTATATAGAGAGAGCTCAATAACTGAACCCTAGCTAATTGGTATTTGCTTTTGTTAAGGCACACTTGACTACATACATGTATGGATAAGATTCACTAGCCGTTTTCAGTATTAGAAAGTCTTTTATAATATGTCTTTGTATGTCTAAAATGTAGAAGACTGCATGGTGTTATATTGGTTATTATTTTACTATGGTTGCTCTGGCATACTAGCCAGTGTTTATGATAAGAAGATGGCCTAAATTTTGATCAAAATGAGAACTTCACTGTTTATTATCAGTGGAGTGAAAAATGCTGACATATATGAGCATTATTGTCTGAAGGGTATAATTTATAAAATACTTTACTATATGATTCAGAAAACTGTTATATGCAGTTTTAGTCATTGACAGAAATTAATATAGTTTGGTCAACTATAGTGAATGAAGATTTAATGGAGAGACTCAACCCTAGCTTTAATGTTTAATTAGTTATGATGAGTTTGTCCCTGTCCTTCATGCAGGAGTACTTAATCATACATTGACAATACATAGAGGTTGTAAGAATGACATTGTGCCAAATCTGATAATTGATAAAAATACATACAGAGGACAAATTAATTGGATGGGGTCAAATATATGTGAATAAGTGGGGTTCCTATCACGTGATAGAAAATTGTAAACAGCGAATGCGTATTGAGCAAACCCGATTGGTCAAAATGTCGAAACATTGAAACGTCGCGTGTAACATGGAAATTGCCGTAGGGAATATTTTCCCTTTACTTCAATGTAGCGCGATCTCAAAGTAGGAATATTTAAGTATCGTGTGTGTGTGTGTGTGTGTGTGTGTGTGTGTGTGTGTGTGAGTGTGTGTGTGTGTGTGTGTGTGTGTGTGTGTGTGTGTGTGTGTGTGTGTGTGTGTGAGTGTGTGAGTGTGTGTGGGGGGTGCAGCTTCCCACATGGGGGGTGCAGGGGGCTTGCCCCCCTGCCTACAGCGTTTAGGTAAGTATAGTTTTTTATTTTTATTTTTTTATTGTATTTTCGAAACTTCAAACATCGCTCATATGGTATCGACCATATGGTATTCGATGTTTGAAACTTTCAAAAATATAATATAGACCCGAATAAGTGTACTAATTATACCTGCACTGTTTTTAAGACTGGAAGCATTATTATCATTTAAATTTAAACTAGATAGCTATTAGGTTAAAATATTATAGCAAAATATGGCTTTCCTGAATGATCAGTTTAAGATGTTCCTTCAGCTGGGTCCACTGCTGGAATAACTGATGGAGTGACTTGATTAGTAATTTGAAGAAAGTGATAGAATATTGTTACTTGCCTATTGTCTTTTAGAATGGTAATACTATGTGAGTAATTCTTTGGAGAAATGATGGGTCTGAGAATGGTAATGCGTGTGAGTAATTCTTTGGAGGAATGATTGGTCTGAGAATGGTAATGCTATGTGAGTAATTCTTTGGAGGAATGATTGTTTTGTCTGAGAGTGGTAATGCTATATGACAGTGGTAATGCTATATGAGTAATTCTTTTGGAGGAATGAATATTTTGTCTGATGGCTCCACTGTATTTCCCCATTTGGCCTGTTCATTCCATTAGTGGTAAGAGACAGGCATTACAGGGCTAAACAAGAGTCCTACAATCCATTTGTTCCATCTTATTGTGCTTAATTCCCTTATGGTGAGTCAGATGATAGAAAATGGGCCAACTTATGAGTCCAGCAGAGCACAAAACCCTCCACGTTGAAGCATTCCCACCCTTGCTTTGGCAGCTCCTGTGAACTCCATCAGTGCTGCCTTGCTGTGGGAAGTATGATCATGCATGCTGACTTCCCCAGCCAGGGCATATGCACAGAGACAACATGGACTCAGCAGACCCATGTTCCAGGTGAATGACACATAGTCCTTCATCTAGGTATTATCAAAGTGGAAAGCCAGATCTGCCTGCCTTCCTCAAGGATGGACAAGCCAGTAACAACCATTTGCTCCCATCTTCTCCTGCCAGCTGCATCATGCATTCAAATATATATGGGATATTTGGCTGTCAGTCAGGGCTTGGCAAAGACTGTAATAACACAGTTATAAATCTGTAATAAACAGTTACCTACCTTGGGGTGTTCAGTCTTAGGAGAAAACTAAGGGAATGTACATCACTGCAAAGATTGCAGTAAAGAAATAAATGCAGCTTCAAACTACAAATAGTGTGAAAATATTTGCATAGATAGATACCATTAGATAGATATAAATGTTTTGGAAGTAACAGTACACAGTAAGTCAGCAGTAAGCAGTGATGTCAGGAAGTAGAAATAACCATACCGCTATTTGTAGTGATTTTCTTCATAGCACAGTCAGTTAGCCAGCATCTTTAAAGCATTTGCATTTAAACTCCTTGGTAAGGGAATCATTCAAGATTTTTTTAAATGTTGAGAGATCCTGCAGGGCTGTAGGGTCATTTACAAGACTGTTTCAGGAGAGATCCTGCAGGGCTGTAGGGTCATTTAGAAGACTGTTTCAGGATGCTGGGCTAGCGTTGTTTCATATGGCTGTAATGCAGTTTGACATTTCAATTTGAAGGTGCTAAACCAAAAGAATATGAAGACGAGAAGGTTTCTAAAAATCAAACATGAGTGTAGAAATATGGTACAAAGAAAATAATGAAAAATAGTATAGAAATAACCAGTCATCAAGGGCAAGGAATTATAAGTCATGGAACAGAGAAGATTATGATGAAATGGATGAATACTACTGGACTTCATCAGGACTTCAAAGACTAGAGGATACAACTGGATTGACCCAAAAGAGACAGTGAAGGGAAAGCAGGAAAAAAAGAAAACTAACCTTAAGTATGAGGTAAGTCTTACTGTAGTTTAACTACAACATGACATTCAGACTCAGCAGAGGATTAACACCGTTTTGTACATTTCTTTTATTTATTTGTGTTTGTTTTCCATGGACCTTTTTCAAACTCAGCCTGGGAGCAATGTGCCTGGTTAAGTGACTTGCTCAGAGTTACACACAAAGGTAATGGAGGCTGATAGAATAAAACCCTGGACAACAGGAAACCTTTTGTTATCAGCTCCTTAATCCAGTGTACCAACTGCAGACAAAATAAAATGTCTAGGCTATTGGAAATGTTATGATGTTCAATTTAAATGCAACTTGTTTCTTCTGATTATTTTATTTTAAATTAGATATTTATGTAATGTCTTTTTTAGATTTTATTTATTTATTTATTTTTTTATTCTCTGTGTCGTACAGCAAATATTTCATATTGAGTTATATTTAAGTGACTTTTTAGTATAATATAATGGGAATTATATTTGGCTTTAAAAGTGGAAGACAAGAGCTTTGCAATGTAATGTTAATAGTACACATACTGAGATTTGTATAAAGTTATTGGGAATCTTTTAGACAGATTTCAAATGTTTAAACTGCACTGTTTAGAATAGTAATGAAACGTCTTTTGGGAATAGAGTTAGTTGCCACCATGGCTAATAATGTGATTGTTTTTCTGATTTTTTTACGTAAAATTCCTTTTTTTCATTACTTCCTTGTCTGCTCAACAAATCTAATGTTCCCACTACCTAAGTTCAACTGATCATTTATTCATCCTGAGGAAGACAACCAGGCCCCTGCAGCATGCTCACTAAGACCCTCATCGTAATGAGCATATCATTGCATAACTCTGTGCACTGCACTCTTAGACAAGGCATGCTCAGTAGATCCAAATGCCATAGGTGCAATTCCTAGAGCTCCCACTAGGCACCACCTAAGGGGTATATCAGAATTCACTTCCCCCTCCCTCCCTTCCTACCCTTTGGTTAGGTAAGCTGACACCTTCCTTGTCCCACTTCTTCCACCACCTGGACCATTAATCAGCTGGGGTTCAGTCAGGTCCTCATCCCTCTACACCAAGGGAGGAGAACATGTGTGCCAAACTGCACAGAGTCAACATGAGTGCTTTATTTTTGCAAAGCTTTCTCCAGAAGCAGATTAGCTGCAGCTTGAGATGACTGTCTAAATGAAATGGCCATAAGGAAAACACAGAGTGCAATAGACAGTCTCATCATACTTTAATCTGCACAATTAGATGTTCTATTGTTTTAATATCATTACAGTTTTTCACATGTACAGATACAAAGAACACATTGATAGTGCCGGAGTTGTCGATCAAGCAGGGGGGGGGTTGAGGCATTTGCCCTGATCCCCCCATCTTATGGGGGCACCTGTGCTGCACGCTTATTCACTAATTCATTGATTGATTGATTGATTGATTGATTGATTCATTCATTCATTCAGTAAGACTTGTAAAAATAAACCATTACTAAATCCTAGTATTGTTTACAGACACGGCACATGGAGTTGTTTACAGACACGGCACATGGTGTTGTTTACAGACAAGGCACATGGTGTTGTTTACAGACACTGCACATGGTGTTGTTTACAGACAAGGCACATGGTGTTGTTTACAGACACTGCACATAGTGTTGTTTACAGATACGGCACATGGTGTTGTTTACAGACACTGCACATGGTGTTGTTTACAGGCACTGCATATGGTGTTGTTTACAGACACAGCACATGGTGTTGTTTACAGACACTGCACATGGTGTTGTTTACAGACACTGCACATGGTGTTGTTTACAGACACTGCACATGGTGTTGTTGCTTCACTGAGTAGTGCTCTTTGTGACCTTCCAGTCCTAAATATTTGTTTTTGTTGAATGACACCTCTGCACTCTTGCATGGAATTATGGCTGATATGAAGTTGAAGAAGTATAAAAATACAGTTAACCTATTAGTCCACTCTTCTATAATGTTACTCAGCTCCCTGGTGCATCATTTTTCAACACAAAATTCTGTCTGTAGATTAGAGCAACACTGAAAGGTAGAGCTGCCACAGAACAGCATAAAAATAAAACTAAAAACAAAAAAGATATCTGACTGCTGAAGACCATTTTCAGGAGTACCATATGAAGACCTAAGGATAAGTTATATACTTTTACTATTTGCTGTAAACATGAAATTAGATAGTCAACCATGTTCATAAAGAAAATAGCCACTGTCATTTAAAACAAAATGAGCAAGGTTAGCATTCACAGCAGAATATAACATCATAATGCTTTAGTAAAACAAAATATACAGAGTTAAAATTGTGTAAAGAAGTTCTGTTTAAGGTGAAGAAATGAAAGTGCTAATCTTGTCCATTTTATTTTTATTGAAGCATTGAAGTCTTCTGTTCTGCTGTGATATGTATTCTATGCAGGGTACTCTGCTTCATTTCCCGTTGTTTGCAGCTTCCATTGAAACTGTGTGGAGTATAATTCCTCCAATTTCTCTTTATCAATATTAGATGTTTTGCCATGTCATAGCTAATCAGTTTACCTCACAGCCACTAAGTCTAGTAACACAGTAGTCTGATCTTTGGAATAGACCAGTAGGAAGTTACTTGATCAGGAAGTTGTCACGTTTTACACACACACACACACACACACACACACACACACACACACACACACACACACACATGCACGCGCACACACACACACACACACACACACACACACACACACACACACACACACACACACACACACACACACACACAAGTACCTGAGTAAATCCAGATACAGAGTCCCATCCTCAGCAGCAGCTCCTGTAAATCCGGATGCAGAGTCCTGTCCAGAGCAGCAGCTCCTGTTTCCCAGCGCTGGAATAATAAGCCAGTACCCTGCATTCAAAAGTCCACAGAATAAATGTAAATGCCTCCATTAGAGTCATGTCCACAACAGCTCCTGTTTCCCGGCGCTGGAATAATAAGCCAGTTCCCTCCATTCAAAAGTCCACAGAATAAATGTAAATGCCTACATTCAAAACTTGGCACCGGACAGTTTCCATGCCAAAGTCTGGTCTGCTCTGAGTTCAGATTGAATGCCCACGCATGCGTGCACTGCCTCAGCTCTTTCTGAGCATGCACAGACTGCAGACCTTGCAGTCCGATCTCCTTCCAGTCTATGTGGTTGTAACTGCATAGACTTCTAGGGCATCTGTAGACTGCTGCCTTCTTTCTGAACCTGGACTGGTTAAACAGCAGTCTGGATTCAAGTTTCCAAGCACATATGCGTGAGTTCCGGGATTTTTTTATTTTATTTTAGTTACAGCTGGGGTGAGTTCCGGGATTTTTTTTTATTTTGGTTACAGCTGTGGATTTTTTTTATTTTGGTTTACAGTTGGGGGAGCCTGCAATCCTGCAGTCCAATATCATGAGCCGCCACTGCCTGACTGGTATTACAACTGTAAATGCTGCCTTTACTCACAAGTTATTAGCGAATCCATTAAATAAGAAAATGCTTCATACTTATTTTCATAAGCCTTGCACGTAACTTCAAAAACGTGTTAAAATGCCTTCTAACTACTTTTTAAGATATGTCACTGTGTGTTCATACACCTTACCTAAACTCCCAAAAGACGCTTTTGCATCACCTGCATTTTATTCCTTCCTCGGTTATAAATTCATCCCAGCTTAACACAACTGCCTACTGTAGACAGGAGCACAGCTCCTTCTCCTCTCTCTCTCTCTCTCTGTCCCTCTGTTAACACCTCCTCCCACATCTCCTATCTCAATCAGTCTTGTTCATAATGTTACCTATGACCAAGTTAAAATCTTCTTCCAAACTATTTTCATATTCTCCTCTGTTTCCTTAGGTAGCAGTGTTTCAAGGTCCAGAACTACCCCAGGCTGATCTTCATTGGGTTCATGCTGATTTATTATAGGAATCACACCTCCTAGGTAATAAATTCCACCTCACCAATCTTCCAGCCAGCCATTTCTAAATTAATAGGGAGACCCCTGCATTTGTTTATTATGTATGTTCTGGAACCAACAACAACCCCTCCTTATTTAATCTGTGGGCTTTCTCTATCATTAACTTACATTGTTGGAGAGCTACAACATTAGCCCTCGATTTCTAAAGTTGCCTTAGGATGTTACATCTTGCAACAGGGGAAGTTGTACCCCCTGTACTACATATTAGCACCTTAACTAGCACAACCCAGGATATTTATTAAACTTTACAAACATGCATTTCTACATGCTTATTTAGCCTACCCTTAGTCTAGAAACCTAAAAAATATAGAGTTTAAAAAGGAAGAATATTAATAAATAGCCCAGGAAAGCAGCCTTTGCTGGGTCACATGTACTACAACTGGCTTCTGTGGTGTGTCAGTATGATTAGCTACACCTTTATTTTCTATTTATAAGGGAGTTCATTCACACACCACTACACACGAGATTTCTATTCCCACTCACTTTCAACCTACTCATGCTAACAGGTCCATATATCATAGCAGAACCACAGTGTCAGTACCCCCAACCTGATGGCAAAGAATGACAAGCTCCCCTAATTATCTGGCAGTTTATCTCACAGGAGAAAGGCTATCAGTTACTATCCCTGAAGATATAGTTAACATCCTGGCAGATAAATTTAGCCACACCTTTTCCCCTCTGTTACTGCTAAACATCTCAATACGAAATATCCAGTCAGTACCATTATGGTAATTTCCTTTGATCAGATACTAAAAGTGCTCTCCAAGACCAAAAACAGCAACTTTACGGTTCCAGACAGTACTCCAAGTTGTTTTCTGGTCAGTATGATACACCCTCAACAACACCCCTCCAAAACTATTTAACCATGACTTCTCCATTGGAGATGCACCATAAAAATCCAGAACAGCTGTAGTAGTTTCCCTCCATAAGAGAGGCCACAGTACAGACACTGGCAACTATACTATCAACTTCACCAGCATCATTCACAAAATGATAAATGAACCATTGTGGACCTCTTCACATGCAGGGATGCAGGAAATCTACAATCCCTAGACTCTAACAAAGTTGGCTTTGTAAAGGGTAGATCATGATAATAAAACGTAGATGATATCTTTGAAGGGGTCATGGAAGAACTTGATGAGGGTAATTTCATGCACACAGTTTACCTTGATTTAACTAAGGCCTTTAACTCAATACCCCACACTGGCATTAACAAAAAATGCTCAAACTCAATATATATCCTTATATAACCCAGTAGATTACCAATGGGCTCACTAACAGACACTGTCCTATTACAGCCAAAGGTACACTATCCTTCAAGAGAATTGTCACCAGAGTTGCTCCACAGGGCTCTGTTTTGGGTTAATTTATGTTTGGTGTTTAGTTCTCGAATGTTAAATCTGGCAATAAAGTCTTCTGTATTACCAAATGTGCTGAAAATTGCAAACTTGAAGCCACCATTAACTTCCCCTGAATACTCTCAGATCTTTCAAAAGGGTTTAACTTCGGCAAACTCATGGTGTCAGGATCACATATAAATCTGCACACTAATAAATGCAGCATCTTCCTGGTTGGGAAAAGAAACTCTTGCATACCTTCTATATAAACAACCCGCTTAAAACAGATGCTATCATTAGAGACCTAGACCCCTGTACAAATAACAACTTCTCCTTTGACCACCATGTATCTACTGTTAGGTCATCATTCTGGCTTCCTATTGCCTTATTAACTTGCATTTAAGCAAAGCAAAGGTGATCACTCAACAGGAGTTAATCACTTAAGTGACTGTACACAGAAGTGATTGCAGAACAAGATAGTGAAGTTATGTCCAGTTGAAATGCAGCCTGGATCAGAAGTGTGTTGACAGAAAGGAAGGTACAGCGGAGGGTAATGATTAGTAACATCATGATCAAGAGGCCATAGACTGCATCACAATGTAAAAAATGTGCTGTCCTGGATAATCTTAGCAGGGACAGGGCACCCATACAAGATAAAACCTGGAAAGTTCTACAAACTTAAAGGCAGTTTAGGGGGTACAGATATACCTCTTAACTTCTTTTCTCAAGAATTCTGGTCAAGTTAAAAAAATAAATGGAGGTTAAAAAGACCAAACATCAGGGACAATGTTTAACTATTACTCTAATTCACTTAAAAAATTAATAGAATAATATTTTTTCCATCAACTTGAATGCTGAACAATAAGAAATATGAAACTGTAATCCTTAGCAATTTACCAAAAAACCAAACATTTTATGAGGAACGGGGCAAAAATATGAGGCATAATCAGGGATAATCAGGGATGGTTGAGAGGTATGGGTAGGGACTGTAGTCTTGGTAATGCAAGAAACAGGGAAAGGGCTTCCATGGGGCCAAGCTGATGCTCTACAAGCATGTACACACCCTGACAGTCAGGGAGTACAGAGACAGGCAGAAGCTACACAAAGTACTGGCTTCCAAGCAGAGGGAACATGGTGAAGGGTGATAGGGAGTTGTCAAAGAAGAAAACACCAAAGAGCAGAGGAAAAAAGAAGAAACACAAGTAAAGAAATATGAAAAGACATTCCCTGAGTAAGTACTACAATATGTGTAAAAGCAGACAGATGATAATCAGCACATAATACACACATGCATACATACATACATACATACATACATACAAATATTTCAAGCACGGGCATTAATGCCCTTCTAACTTGCCAATATACTAAAACACTTGTTCCTGTAATAAGTGTCCAGGCTATTCTTAAAAATATCTAAACTAGTACTTGCTTTAATGTAATTTGATAGTCTGCTCCATGCATCAGCTGCTCTGTCAGAGAAGCAATTAGCACACTTCTCATTCATATAGAATCTTCTACATAGCTTGTCTGATGATTTTCTAGTACTTTTTGATAATCCCAAACATTCCCAGAGGTAGTTGCCTCTAAATGCCCTATATGCATGCATAAGATCTCCACTTAGATATCTGTAAGAGACTCTGTACAAGTTCAGATATTTTAGTCTTTCATAATAACTTCAATTTTCACATCCATGGATGCCCTTGGTATATTTCTGCTGTACTCTTTCCAGTTTACTCATGCTTGTTTTCTTACAGGGTTTCCATATTGTTATTCCAAACTTAAGTTTGGGTCTAATGTAACTAACAAACAATGACTTCATCATTTTAGATTTCCTAGACTTTATAAATCTTTTTATATAACCTACAGTTCTATAACTATCATTAACCAACTGGTTGATATAATCAGAAAAACTCAAAGCTGGATCTACCCATATACCAGGTCCTTAAATAAATCTACAGTTTCGATCACTGTGTGCTGTATTAAATATTCACCTTTCAATTTATGTCTCCCAAATCTCATCTGCTTAGTTTTTGATGTATTTATCTGCATATTACTCTCCTGTGCCCAAATGGTAAATTTAGTCAATTTATTTTGCAGACATGCCCTATCTGTAATACATGTAATCAGTTTACCCAATTTCAGGTCGTCTGTATATAGACTGTAGAATACCTCAGAAGAAAAAGTTAGTTTTGAAAGATACAATCTAAACAAATAAGGGTCTCAGACAGAGCCCTGTGGGACACTCTGACTGTAACCAAGAATTTCACCTGTCCAGTTGCTGTATGATACTTGCCATGTCCTGTTTGTAAGCCATGCAGCTATCCATTCTATCAAGAGTACATCAATACCTCGTTGTTTTAATTTATTGATCGGTGTTTTGTGTATGACCCTGTCAAATGCTGAAGTTAAATCTATATAAATTATATCACAGCACAATTTTTCATTCTTAGCTGTTATTATATTACAGGTGGTAATAGATATATTTTCAACATATTCGTCCTGATATATGGTTTCAAGTCCCAACCTATCCAATTCTGGCAATAACTTATCCAATATTACCTTCTCCATTATTTTTCCATAAAATGAAAGTAGGCTTAAGGGTCTATATGACTCTGGGTTTGTCCTACTCCCTTTTCCCTTAAAGACAGGTTTGATGACCACATGTCTCCAGTCTTGAGGAATCTCCCCATATTTATATAACCTAGTGAATAATAGATATAAATGGTACCATAAGTTCTTGCTGAAGTGTCATTGTTACTAAGTCCGTCTCTTCCCTGTGCTTTGTTTGGATCCAGTTTGCACAGTTCTTTTTCAATATAATCTAATTTGATTCCAGTATCTGGAGTTACCTGGATGTCACTAGGACAAGTTATCACCCCTTTTGTGGACCCAAACTGTTTTGCATAAGATTTTGTAATTTTATCTATAATCTGTTCTATCTGAGAATACATTTTAGAATCTGTACACAGTTAATCAATTTGTATGTATTTCCACATCTTATGTCTCCATAAAAAGGTTTCATATTATGCTCAATATCTTTATATAAATTTTCTTCAAATTTTTCTTGATCTTGTCTCACACTATGCTTAATCTGTTTGTCTGGATTGTTTATTTCAGTTTTCAAAGTTGCAGTTTGACCTCTCTTTCATTTCTTATATTTTTGTCTCTCACCTTAATCAGGTATCTTGTTCTTATGGAAATATATCCCCCTGACTTTGTATGCCTAGATTCTGACGTCAAATATATTTTTTTGTATTTTTACACTCAAGCATTTTCTCTTTCAAAACTTTCCACATTCCATCTGCAGTTTTTCTACTGAACACCTCACTTCAGCTAGTTTTACACAGTGACTGTTTTACTTCAATATAATCTGTAATTAACCTTCTGTGCATTGGTTTAGATTTCAGTTTGGCAGAATTATCTAGCAACAAATTAACCTTTACAACCCCATGATCAGTGCACATCAATGGTGGTAAACCTAGACTTGAAGTAACAGTATTTTCTTTAGGAACACAAACAATTTCTAGTATATTCCGACCCTTTGTAGTTTTTTTTACAGTCTGAAGCAATTGTTCCTGAATTATGTTGGGAACAATTTCCTTACTAATGTTGTTGAATCAATGTTATTGCAGTCTGTTTTTGGTAAATTTAAGTCCCCAGCTACTGTTATTCTTCCCTCTTGTGTTTCATGCAAGAAATGTATGAATTCCTCTAGGTCATCTGCACTTGACTTTAGTGGTCTGTACACTCCAACAATTGTTATATGTTCCAGGGTTGTCTTTATTGTCACAGTTACGCTGTCTATAGTATTGGTGTTATCACTAAACATGTAATAATCTAGGTTTCATAACTATCTTTAATCCCTGTCATAACACCTCCACCCGATTTTTTGTTAGAATGTCTATTACCGTAAAAGCATTTATACCCTGACAGAACTTGTTTCCAGTCATTGTTCTTTAACCATGTTTCACAAACAATAACAACATCAATCTTTCCAATAAAAAAAACTTTATTATTAATGCTCCTAGCATTAACAATCATCAGAGATACATCAAATATTGCTATCTGCGAACTGTTAAATTTTCAGCCTGGCAAAAATCCTACGTAGTGTTAGTCAAATATTGCAAAATATCTGCTGCAAAAATTCTCTTACCTGATCTTGACAAATGCATGCTATCCTGTCTGATCACTTGTGCCCAAAACTAGACTTGGATGCTCTACGAATATCCATTTTTTAAAACGGGACATTTTTTCCATGTAGGTATTTATCCAAAAAATATTTTTATCCATGGTGACCTGACTATCCTTTCTGTAAGTGATTTGTGAAAAATATGTTCTAACACTATTATAAGCTATACTATCTAAGAGGGCTGTCAGTTCCCTACTAACAGTCAGAGAGTCCTTGCATATGGAGATCATTTGTACCAACATGTATAAAAAAAAGATCAGTACTTCCTTACATTAAGGTTTTCCAAGGGTTATCTCATGTCTTCTGTTTTTGCTCCTGGCAAGCATAACACTATTTGATGTTCATTATCTTCTCTGCAAATATAAGTAACAGTTCCTCTAATAATTGAAACTCCAATTACAAGAATATCTTTGCTGACCAGCTCTGAAGAATCTTCAGCTTCTAGTACAGTAATATCTGCTCTATCAATTCTTACAAAGGAATGATCTTCATCACTATTAGTTTTATTAATCCCACTGTTTTCATTGTGTATTAAATTCTCATCCAGCTGGTATTGTAAATCCACAGCTTGAGCCATTTAGTCAACATCTGTCTTTCTCTTCTTTTTTCTTACAGTAATGTTCTTCAATCCTTCCACGTTCAGTTTTGATTTCTTCCTTTTCACCTGCCCCTTGCCTCTGTTTTCTACCTTCTCTGTTGGAAAAATTATGCCTTTTTCTGTAGAATGAAGGTTTTCTGATAGAAAAATATTATCATTCCCTGTAACCTGTGTGTTACATAACAAAGTGTCCTTTTTACTACGTATTCTCTTTACTTTACAGACATTAATCAGTTTCTTTTTCTTCCTTGTTATTTATTGTGAACTTCTTTCCTTTCCTTTCTTTTTTATTTCCTTCTATATGCTGTGAATCCTCGGACTGCTGAATACATGCATCCAGAATTACAAAGTTGTCAGGGGCATCATCTTGTTTCATAGGGGTTGAATTATCTTTGCAGACAGTAGATGCATCATTTTCTAAATGTGTTCTATTTGTTCTTTGCCTGACATTATTTATCTCACCAGTCCAGTCGTTAATATATGAAACAATGTTTCTCCAAGCCATGCCAATTGCACAAGTACAATCATTATCATTAAGCCTAGATTTACTTCTGACAATGGTCAGCAAATCATCCAGCTTTTGAAACGAGGAACACAGATCACTAGTGTTATGAACTGTTACCTTTAAATATGCATAGCATTTATTACACTGTACAAGATATTTGTGCATTAGCAAATCATTAATTGCATACTCATTTAAGGAATCAATATTCAGCTTCAAATGAATAAAACATTGTAAAAGAAAAGAATAATCAAAATCAGTAACCACAGAATTCAAAGAGAACTTAAATCAGCTTCTATGACAAAAAAAATCACACAAGCACTATATAACTAAATACTAAAGTAAGTACAGTAAAGTTGTTCTGACCGTACAAGTTTTGCAAGACAGACAAAAGCTGTAATTCCTTTATGTCACAATCGCTCACAGTTCGACTTCTTTTTAACAGTAAAGATCAATAAATCACAAACCAAGGTAGGATTGTTTAGATATGCTCTCAAACTGAATCCGTGCGGCGGGGATGGAAAGGATCGTGTCATGGGTTCCTCAGTAATCATCAGGGATGGAAAGGAGTGTGTCATTGGTTCCATGGTAGTCATCAGGGATGGACAGGAGTGTGTTCTGGGTTCCTCAGTAGTCATCAGAGATGGAAAGGAGCATGTCATTGGTTCCTCGGTAGTCATCAGGGATGGACAGGTGTGTGTTCTGGGTTCCTCAGTAGTCATCAGGGATGGAAAGGAGCATGTCATTGGTTCCTCGGTAGTCATCAGGGATGGACAGGAGTGTGTTCTGGGTTCCTCAGTAGTCATCAGGGATGGAAAGGAGCATGTCATTGGTTCCTCGGTAGTCATCAGGGATGGACAGGAGTGTGTTCTGGGTTCCTCAGTAGTCATCAGAGATGGAAAGGAGCATGTCATTGGTTCCTTGGTAGTCATCAGGGATGGACAGGAGTGTGTTCTGGGTTCCTCAGTAGTCATCAGGGATGGAAAGGAGCATGTCATTGGTTCCTCGGTAGTCATCAGGGATGGAGAGGGGTGTGTTCTGGGTTCCTCAGTAGTCATCAGAGATGGAAAGGAGCATGTCATTGGTTCCTCGGTAGTCTTCAGGGATGGACAGGAGTGTGTTCGGCGTTCCTCAGTAGTCATCAGAGATGGAAAGGAGCATGTCATTGGTTCCTCGATAGTCATAAGGGATGGACAGGAGTGTGTTCTGGGTTCCTCAGTAGTCATCAGAGATGGAAAGGAGCATGTCATTGGTTCCTCGGTAGTCATCAGGGATGCAAAGGAGTGTGTTCTGGGTTTCTCAGTAGTCATCAAGGTTAGAAAGGAGTGTGTCATTGGTTCCTCAGTAGTCATCAGGGATGGAAAGGAGTGTATCATGGCTTCCTCAGTAGTTGTCTCTCTCAAACTCCTGAGACTGAAAATAGGTACAAAATTCTTGAAACGAAGGTGCACCCAGCTAAAAATGTGGACACCTACTTATCAGAAATACAAGTTTAAAAATCAGAGTGACAAAGTAGATGCAAAAATAGAAGCATATTATTAAAGACAGTGTAGAGTATGCAGACTGTGATGGATGATATTTCAATAATCTACCATCCAAAGCAATTCATTTTTGCTTCTAAAATAAGGGAACTGGAAGATGTGGATTCTCATTCTTTCTGTTGGTCATGTAGGCTGGTTTCCTGAGTACAAAGCTGCTTCAAGATCATGTGTGACTGAAAGATGATTCAAAAAATCATATAAAGTGGTAAATCAAGCCTAAAAATAGGTATATCATGAAAAGGGTATGTACCTCCAAAATTAATATAGTTGAGAATTTTTTCAGTAGTACAGTGCAGAGCATGCACCTATTCAGGTTGTTGAAGAGATAAGAGGTAATGAACTGCAATAAGGGAAAAAAAAAAAAAAAAAATATATATATATATATATATATATATATATATATATATGGATCTAGGACATTTGCTTGAATGATCAAACGTCTGAATCCATAACCACCAAACACACTTTAACGAAAGCGCTTTAACCGAAAAACGCTTTCATTAAAGTGTATCAATAAAAAAAAAAAAAAACTACATTTACATTTTTGCAGGGGGGGCTTTGCCCCCCCTGCACCCCCCCATGTGAAAAGCACTTCGGTGAAAAGCACTTTCGCATGAGTATGCTCGCGCTTAATGGATTCGGACGTTTGATCATTCGTTCAAACATCCTGGATCCATATATATATATATATATATATATATATATATATATATATATATATATATATGGGTCTGCTGTATATTATACTGTATATAAAACTCACATTTTTGAAAATAAACAGTAGACCCACAGTTACGTGAAAATGCACTTCACCAAAAGTGCACTTTCACGAACACCACTTGAGCGAATGGTTACGGACCTTAGGGTTAGGGCTTGAGTTAATGGCTAGTAGGGCTATCCACTATCCTTAACCCAAGCCCTAAACCTAAGGTCCATGACTACCACACCACAGTGAAGGACATTGCATGCTCTCCACGGTGCAGTAGTCATGGACCTATGTCCTCCACTGTGGTGCAGTAATCACAGACCTTAGGGTTAGGGCTTGGGTTAAGGATAGTGGATACCTAGTAGGGCTATCCACTATCCTTAGCCCAAACCTTAACCCTAAGGTCCGTGACTACTGCACCACAGTGGAGGATATTGCCCGTTCATTCTAGTGGTGTTTGCAAAAGTGCACTTTCGGTGAGGTGCAGTTTCGCGTAACTGTGGGTCTACTGTTTATTTTCGAAAACGTGAGTTTTTGATTATATACAGTAGACCCATATATATATATATATATATATATATATATATATAAACAGGAAGGACTGTAAGGGGCAAAGTTCGATTGATTAACTGGCTTTGACCTCATTTTTTTCCCCATTCATGGAACTGGCAGGAGATACTGCAGAAATAGAAGCCACTGAATAGCAATGTCTTGATGGTGTGGGGGAAATTTATCCAACAACACCATATCTTCCTTCCATTGTAAATTTAATTTTCTTAGGTTCTCCCTGACAAATCTTCTCTACTCCCAGCTGTGTTCCATCTCTTATCACAATTAGGAATGTCTGATAAAAGGATTCCAAGATGGCCGCCGACTAGTCTAGTCCTTACTCTCTGAGCTCCTCACAGCTATTTAACTTTTGTTTTTTTTTACAACTTTACATCAACCTTTTACCTCAAATTTTTATACTAAAAGATTTTATAAATCATTTTCTACGCATTTGGATTATTTTTTCTTCTGGAATTATTATCCTGGGATTTATTTTACCTCAGAACATTCTTGGTCTCTCTGCTGCTGGGACTCCTACTGCTCCAGTCTGTTCCTGGTTCCTGGTATCCTGTTAACTGCATTCCATTTCTGGGCATGGCTACAAAATCTGACTCCATGGAGACTCAGCCTACAAAGGCCAAATATACTTCAATGCTCTCTCCTGAAAAGATTCAGGTTCAAAAGACTGAAATCATCTAGACAACCTACAGAAACTTTTAATGTAAGTAATAAAGATTTAAATGGCTCAAATTTCCTTTTAGAAGAACTAAAAATAGCATTAAAACCAATCCAAAGTGCTATACAAAACTTTTCAGAACAGTTTGCAGACTTTAGTAAATCTTTAAAGCAAATAAACGATAGTATTGTTACTACTGAAAATAAAATCTTAGCTTTGGAGGTTAAAACAGACTTATTGGAAAGTGACTTTAAATCTAGAGATAAAACTGTTTCAGATTTACAAGCTAAAATATTGGATCTGGAAGCCAGGAGTCAAGAAATAACATCATTATTCGTGGTTTACCTGAATCTTATGACAATAAAACTTGTTATCTGTGACTAAAAATATCTTTGAAACACTGTTAAATTGTGAAGCTTCTTCAAAATCTATAATTGTAGAGAGAGCACACAGAGCACTGCGTACAAAGCAAGATTCTTCCACACCAAGGTTAATTTATACTAAGTTACTAAACTTTCAAGACACTTTCCAGATCCTAGAAACTGCTAAAACAAAGAAACAATTCATATGGAAGTCTCACAAACTATCATTTTCCCAAGATCTTCCTGCACAGATCAAATTAAATAGACAAAAACTAGCCCCTATTGTGCTGACTTGATAAAAGAGGGATTAGATTTTGAATGGCATATCCTAATACCTTGTCTTTCACAGCTAATGACAAAAGATTTGTATGTTCAGATCCTAAAGATGCAAAAGACATTTTTCTTAAAACATTTAAAAGCTTCCTGACACTGTATCTTAATATTCTACTGTTAAAGAACTACAATAAGGTTTGATCTTTTCTTTTCTTTAATCTGACAGTATTTGTGTTACATGATTTGTAATTCTGGTGTGACATAATTATATTACCTTAAGAACTTGTCATGTAATTTACACATGATGGATTTGGTGTGACAGTGTGCAGTGACAGGATATATGCTTGTTAGATTTGTGTGGATTAATAGAAGCATTTAAATTCCTGTATTTACTTTTTCTCTTTCTCTCACATATGCTTGCTGTGTAAATAGATAATATGTTAATTTTACTACAAGCTTTGGAGTTACAGCCTTCTGTGTAAGCTAAATGATTTTGGAGGGAAAAACATTCCATCTCAACATTCTAGCAAGAAAATCTTCCCCTCAGAGTTCCAGCTGATGCTCTGCATGAACATGCACACTACAGTCTCTCTGAGATGGATGGTGATGTCATCATTTGTGAGGAAAGAAGGACAGTTTCAAATACACAAGTCTGCTTGTTTTCAACAAGTATTCAATAGCACTAACTTTTTAATAGATCTGGCTATTATTTAAAGTGTTTTCTCTTCATAAATGAAGGTTGCTTTTTAAATTTAAACAGATTCATGTCACATAATATATTCAGTGACTTTTAGTGTGTCTGCATGACTTCAAAGCAAGCTGCTACTTTCATAAAGCAGAGTGAAAATGTTTCTGGAAACAAATGAACAGGTTAGTTTTATATATTAAAATTCTAAAGGATGTGTAAAGAAATGAACATATTTTCCTATTCAGAATATTTTTCATACAATATTTTATATTATACTGAAGTGTTTAATTTGACAAATGTTACAAAGTATACCTGTTCATATGAAAGTTTCATGTTCTTTCTATTCTCTGCTCTCTCTCTTCTCAGAGGCTGGATGTGATATTTATGATTAGTAGTTTATGTTTAAGAAAGCCTTTACTTATTTGAAAGGTTTGAAATAACTATCTTTAATATGATTAGCTGAATCTACATGTATATATTTAAGCCCTTAGATTTACTGCATTTAGCTTGCATGTTTCTGTTTTAATTAGATGTTCAAAATGTTTACTTTAAAAGCCTTGTCTTTTCATGCTGTTTTGCTATGTTACATCTATAGCTTAGAAGAATAGTATGCCTACATAACCTAACAGAGTCATTAGTAAAATATTCAAAAGTAGATTTAAAATTATATGTATGCACATTGTTGTACATTCAGACCAATATATATGATGCTGTTTAAGTTACTATTTAATAATATAATTATACTTTATTCATGTATATTAACTAGTGTTAAAACCTTACAGCTTATAATATTTCATTTTGAATAGTTCCTGTACTATTATTATCTAGTTAATAGATGCATCTCCAGACTGAATTGTTTTTCATTTTGAGATATGGTTGCTTGGTAGTTGTTTTTGCTTTATTTGAACTATAACTAAATACTCATTCTACAGGTATTAGTGCTTTTATCATACTAATGGTCATGTTGATTAATGAAATTATCACTAAAGTACTAAAGAAGGTTCAGTAGATAGTGCATGACTATTATCTTTAGTTCAGTAATGCTATGCTTATTTACTTATATTATAATGTTACCAGTTGGTTTTGTTATACTTATATATGTTATCTTACATATCTTTCAGTTTTAATTGTATTACTTCTTATGATAGAGTGTTCTAGTTAAGCAGAGTGTGATTTATTTATTATTTACTTGTTTCTCTTTCTCTTGAAATACTTGAGGAAATACATTTAATCACTATAAATTTCAATTTAAGGATAGGAGCTTTAGATTAGTATTAGAAGTAGGGATTAAGCATGTTGGACGTCTTGAAATTAGTTAATTTTGTATATATTTTTAGTAGTATTACTCGGACTTTATGTTATGTTAGGCTTCCTTTGAGTAATTTGTATTCTAACTTGAGGTTATTATTATCTATAATTACAATGTTTTTTTCATGTTCTTCTGCTCTTCCTTTATCACAGGGGGATTGGTGGGTAGGCACTAGGGTTAGGATAAAGGTTATTATTATACATTTCATGGTTCTTAAAAAAACTTTTTTCTTTTTTTTCAACAAATGTTATATGATGACTTGCTTGAATACTTAAAGACTGTTTTTCTTTTATTTTTTCTTCTTCTTTTTAATGTTGTGTTGGATTTGCACCTTGAGTTCACTTTTATAGCATCAATAATGATTATACTTGTAGAATATGCCTGTTGACATAATTTTAGATTCTTGGAATGTTAGAGGCATTCAAGATAAAGCGAAAAAGTCACTATTATTTCATATGATCTTTAAATCACAGGCTAACATTTGTTTTATTCAAGAGACCCATATTTCACGTATTGATTAGAATAAAGAGTTAAAAAATGGATCAAAAGATTATAGCTTCAGGTGACTCATCTAACTCCAGAGTTGTAGCTATAATCATTAAACAAAAATTCATTGGGAATATTATTGATGAGAAATTTGATGATGAGGGAGGTGGTGCTTATTTACCGCTTCTATTGCTGGTTTGGACAAACCCTTATTAATTTTAAATCTATATGGCCCATGTAATTCACAACATTTGTTCATTTTAAAATTTACAATATTCTTGCATCCTATAAGGATCATCATATTATAGTGGGTGGTGACTGGAATGCAGTTATAAACCCTGTAATTGATCGTTCCGCTCCACTGTCACCTATAATCTTCAATCTACTCTGGCTATAAATGATTTGATGACAGAATATAATTTAATAGATCCCCTGCACTGTTAAAAATATAAACAAGAATGATATATATACTTATTATTCTAAGTGCTATAATTCGTGGTCCAGATTAGACTTCTTTCTAATTTCAGATTATATTTCAAAATATATTGTGGACTTTACTACAGAACCCAGATTCTTTTTGGATCACTCAAGAATTTCACTAAAATTGAACATAAAACCCAATATCAAAAATAAAACTATGTTTAATAAGTGGACCTTAAATAATAACTTATTGTCAAATGAAGATATTTGCAAACAAGCTTCAGAAATCCTAAATGAAATGGTGAATAGTCTTGAATCATCAGACATTCCTTATGACATACAATGGGCTGCATGTAAAGCAAGATTAAGAGGTTTATTTATTAGTAAAGCTGCTTTTTCAAAAACAATACTTTAAGAAAGAGGAATTCTTAAAATCAAGAATTTATTCGTTGGAAAATCATCTTAGTCTGAACTATGATGCTACTTTAGAAAAACAAATTTTTGATTGTCAGAAAGATTTAATTCTGCTTCACCAAAATAACCTCTCCTTAGCTGAACAAAAGCTACTTGCTTCATATTCAGAGTGGGCCCAGGTTCCATCTAAATTGTTAGCGAGAATTATTAAAGTTAACTTCAGAAATCCAAATATTACATCTTTATCTTATAATAACAGATTATATAATACTGATGAAGAGATTATTCAACTTTTCACCTCTCTTTACACTGAGTTATATTCAGGTTCTTCTAATTCTGTTAAATATAATCACTCAAAACTCTTTTTAGACTCTTTGCAGTTCCCTAAACTTAATGATAATCAGCAAAAACTACTTTCTACCCCTATATCGGTACAAGAAATCTCGGATTCAATAGATAATCTTAAATTGGGTAAATCTCCGGGACCTGATGGTTTTACTCCAGAATTTTTCAAAACTTTCAAATTGGTAGTTCTTCCCTTTCTATTTAAAGTTTACAATCATATAAGAGTTAATGATATCTCAGATATTCATTGGAACACATCCAAAACCATTCTAATTCTAAAAATAATAAAGATAAATCTGACCCAGTAAATTATAGACCCATTTCTTTAATTAACGTGGATATTAAGATTCTGTCATCTATTCTGGCTAACAGATTGAAACGGATTTTACCCTCAATTATCTCGTCAGATCAATCAGGTTTTATGTCTCAGAGACATGCTTGGGATAATACTCTATCTTTAGAGACTATACTTCATCTCATTAAGAAAAATCCAAACCCTATATATGCTTTGATTATAGATGCATCAAATGCCTTTGACAGAGTATGTTGGAACTTTCTATTTCAAACTATGTTATGTTTTAATATTCCCTTATTCTTTATAAATTTTTAAAAGTTTTATACAAGAATATGTTTACTAGACTATACATTAATGGTCAATTTTCTGCTCTGATAAAGATCACTAAAGGAACAAGACAGGGTTGTCCATTGTCCCCTTTTCTTTTCAACATTTACTTAGAACCTTTGCTATTGTTTATTACTCAAAATACTTTTCATAACATCCCTAGAATTCTTAATACTAATATTCATTTCTCTGCTTTTATGGATGATTTAGTAATCTACTTTCAAACTCCATTATCTGATTACAGAAAAATAATGAATTCTATTGATTATTTTTCTTTGGTTTCAACTATCTTTTAAATTCTACAAAAACTCATATTTTTCCCTTAAATCATTTAGCACACAAATCTTTTTGTTTCCAGACAATCATTTTCAGTTTACTTATAATATAAAATATTTAGGAATCAATTTAGAACACAATAATAAATCTTCCTTTCAAAATAATATTAATAAATTATGGAACTCTATATTGTCTGATATGGACAGATGGAAGCATCTAAACCTTTCATTTCTTTCAAGGGTGGCCATTATTAAAATGAATATTCTGCCTAAATTTCTTTACCAATTCTCATCATCTGATCAGATAATTTCAAAAATTTTTTGAGTCTGTAAATAAAGCTTTGGCAAAATTCATATGGTTCCCTAAATCTGTTAGAATTTCCTATTCTAGATTGGCATTTTCAAGGACAAGGGAGGTTTGGGTTTACCTAATCTTTATCTCTATTATTTGATTGTCTCATCCAGTAAACTTCTTACTATCTCTAAATTCAATAACACTTCTTATCCAAATCACTCTTTATGGATAAAATTATGGTATAATTATGTCATTTCTAATAATTTAAATCCTGAAGCTATTCCTTTATCTCTCTGGATAGTTTATTTATTAAAAATATATCTACAGTATTTAAACAAAAGATTAGAGATTTCCAAACCTTACTCAAAATGTGTAAACTAGAAAAGATCTTGCACCATGTTCAGCCAATTCATCTAAACCCAAATATATTATTGGACAATAAACTTTTGAACTTAACAAACTATCCTTTAATTAAAAATCTAAAAGTAGGAGATGTTTTGAAATATCTTGACTTGCCTTTATCTGACTGGCGTAAGTTATTGAAAGTAAACTGGAATTACTCACCAATTCTTACACAACTAAGAGCAATAATTAAAACAAATTTGTATCTCTGGTCCCCATAGACTCACAATTGAAAAACCTTAACACGATTATCAAAATACTTTCATCATCTGATAAAATGCTCTCAAACTCATATAAATTAATTAATTCTTTAATGATGGACCACAACTGTCTTTTATCTAATGTTTGGTTGAATTATAATTCCCAATTGTCAGAATCTCAGAAAGTCCTGGCTATTAGACACACTAAGGAATTTATCCCTTTTAAAAAATTAGCATACACACAATTAATGATTAATAATGATGCCTACTTTACCCCAATCAAATTAAACAAATTTAACCCAAATAAGTCCCCTTCGTGTTCATGCTGTTCTCATCCCCAAGCAGACCTCCTTCATATTCTATGGTATTGTCATTTTTCTCACAGATTGTGGACATCTTTGAAAGTCAGACTGCAGAAAATGGGATATCAAAAATACACGTTGACATGGGAATTTGCTATTCTACATATTCCATTGATTCATCTTTCAAAAGTTGATATTCATGTTATCATTTTTATTTGCTCATTACTAAAACTTTATATAATACAAAATTGGATTGATCGTTCTAAATTAAAATGGGTTACTTTCCAGAAAATGGCTTTTAAATTTATTGATGCTCAAAGATACTTAGGTGGAAGTCCAAAAAAAAAAAGCTATTAGAAAGGTTGTGTTAGAAAAGGTTCTAAACATATTAAATAGTTAATGTTAAATATATTTTTTTTTTCTCTCAGGTTGCCTAACTTGTATATAGTGTACATATGGTGTATGTTTTATTTCTAAATAACTTATCAAAATCTCATGAAGGTTGTTATCACTAGATGAATTGTTATATGTTCATTTATGCCTTCTTGTTATGTATAATCTTTTAATTGTCTTGCTATTCATATAATTAATAAAAAATTTTTTGAGAAAAAAAAAGGAATGTCTGATAAAAGTCTATAATTTCTCTCAAAACTTGCTTTATGTGCTGTCCTGTGCTGTTGGGTGGCGGATACACTGACACTAGTGTGATTTGGCCTGTTATAGTCACATATCTACCCTATTTAACCCTCTTGTAGTCCTCAGTCCTAACTTCTTTTCCTTTTTTTATCAGTATAACAACCCCCTTCTCCTCTCCTTCTTGACACATACATAATATCTCTCCCTAGCACTTATTTTAATAAACACATCACATTCTTCCTTTGTCAAGTGTGCTCCTACAAAAGCACTCTTTGTGTCTGCGACACGTTAATATCTTCAAGTACCATTTCCTTCTTCCTTCTTTCTACCATCCCGTTAACAGCCCATGATAGAATATTCATCCCTTTCATTACCTTTTACCATTTACTTTCATCCCTGTCTCCCTCCATCTTGTCTCGTTTGGTTCTCTTCAAGCCAATATCCCATAATACCTTGCTTTTGATGTTCACTTGGCACCCTTAAGTTTGAGTGTACCTTCCCTTCTGAAATTGCTACTTTTTCTCTTATCTGCTCTTTGAGTATTCTGTCTCTTTGTAATATTTTGAAAAAAAACAAAAAAAAAAAACAAATATAATTCCCTCTTGCCCCAACAATCTATTACTTTTACTACATAAATGTTATCACTTCTGTCTTCTGCCTTTGGTTATTTGAGCAAACTGCTCAGTTTCAACGGCTCTAGTTTAAGTTTGCACTATGACACTTTCCTCCAGTTGCAATTAAATCCCTCTGCTTTTCCATCATCCCTTATTGTGTTTTAACTCCACCTTAACAACTACTCCCAGCCTTTAAATGCCTGCATACATAAATAGTTCTTATGGTGGTGTCACTACTCTTCCATTTACAAATATATATATTCTCTTACCAAAAGATTTACTTATGTTTTTGTATCAGAAACAAACTTAACTACATCGCTTAAACAAAAATGGTGAGCACAAGACAAGATTGTCCAAAAGCTCTCAAGTCCATTATCCATTAAACTTTTTAATTGCCCCACTTACATATCTTTTTTGTCCTCTTTAAATTTATACTAAAGACATTTGAAAAAAATAAGTCCAAGAAACACATGCATGTTTCAGTTACAATTCCTTTTAAGTTTCCTGGGAGTCACTAGGATCCTCCTGACATGATGCTAGTATCTCCTTATGTAAAGACTCTGTCAGTCTTGCTGTGTGCTTTCTCCTCTCTCTCTCTCTCTCACCCTCTGATTCATTTTTAACTAAAATACTGGAAATGGCTTAGTGGGCAAAGTGTTCCCTTATATTCACTACATCCTTTTCTCCTATACCTTTGAATATCTATCTGCTTTTTCACTGCTTTCATACCCAATAACTTCCTCCATTCCTTTTGTAAAGTCCCTGTATGATTGATGCAGCTCAAAGTAGGGTTTAGGACACAGAGGAAAAAACCCTTAACAGTTGTCAGATATATATGTTAATCTGCTTACATTTTTACGGCAGGTGAAAACGCATTTCATCTCTGCCTAGTATGAAGAAAAAAATCATTGTCCACTTATACTCTGGTATCCCCTTCTTTCAAAGAATCAAGACCTCTTCGTTTTGCTGAAAAGACTGGAATTTAACTAGCATCGGTCTTGGTACAGATTGATTCATTTGGCTTGGCAGATTTACTCTGTGTGCTCTCTAAATACCTATTTCATCCACTAATATTCCATTCCAAGCCCTCAAGCAGTTCTACATAAATAACTTGCAATTATTCCCTTTAACCCTCTCAAGGAAGTATGATAAATGTAAGTTTTCACATCTAGACCAGTCCTCCCTTACCACCATTATTAATGCCAGTTCCAATTTTAAATCATGCTTCACCATCCTTTCCTCTCTCTCTTGCTCTCTCCTTCACATGTATATCCATTATCTCATCCAAATGCTTATTGAGAGTCAGTTCCATTTCTGGGATCCTCTTATCATTCAAGGCAATGTATTCAGACAAAATAATACTCCTTTTGCAAAGCTCCTTAAGTATTTTGTCCAGCTTACTGCCCATTGATGTTGCTGCTATACTTTGGGAGTTTACCACCATTTCTTCTCATTATCTCCAATCATACATCAGGCTTACTGACGCAGTGGCTAATAACATTAAATTCACTGCTTTTCTCATAACCTTCTTGCCATTTCTTTTTCTCCTGTCACTTATATGTCCCTCTGATCCTTCCAGCTTTGCTTAAACCTCTTGGAGAGCTGATAGTGCCATGCTTATTAAGATTTCCTGCTTGGAGGTCGGCTTCTAGCTGCTCACAGCATCACTGCAATAGGAACGTCCCCCAAAGGAGCTGCACATTATTAGGGTGTTGGGGTTAACATGTCTTTTAAATAGTGTGTGGTGGACTGGGGCAATACCTTGGAATGACAAAGTGAGGTTGCACTCCACATTTTCAGTAAGGGGGACAGCAAGGAGTGTTCAGGTTATAGAGGAATCACACTGATCAGCCTTCTTAGGAAAGGCTATGCTAGGGTGCCAGAAAGGAGACTTCATCCAATAGCTGGACGTCTGATTCTGGAGAAAAATGTTCACCATTATATTTGCAAACCTTAATTTTAATCCTTTATTTCACAAGTGGAGTTAATTCTGGACAGATGATTTTCTATTTAATATTTAGGATTGACAAGCTTCTCATTGTAGGCGTATTTATCAATAATTTCTGCTTACCTTAAGCCTTTAGTATGGAAAATGTAGCTTATATGGATGTTTCTGAACTTTCTACAGAGAGTTTGACATTTAGGTCATCTAGATGTCACGTGGCCCTAACAGGTGCAGTAACATAAACTATGGCAGCATTTAGCAAGTAGGTAGACTAGCCCAAATTGCCTCTTTTCCATCTTGACTTAATTCAAGTCTTACTGATGCTTCACGGTAAATGTATTATGCAAATACAGCTGGGTAAATAATATTAATAAATACTGAGGCTAGGATTCAGAAAGGCAGCGGCCAGCCCACTGCTGTTTACCTTGTTTGTGGGATGAGGTCTGAAACTCATTAAGAATAAATACACTGTGGAAACCACTCATTAAAAATCCTGCTTGTGGCTACAGCAGAGACTGCAGGAAGAGTGTGTAGTAGTTTCTGCATCTGCAGGGAACTTAGGGCAATACAAGTTGTGCTCCTGCCTCAGTGGTGACCTGTGCAATCCTATGCACAATGTAGTGGCAAGAAGGAGAAGTTATGTGTAAGCTTTAAAGTGCCATGATGCAATAACGCTGATCGAGTTTTTTACCAAAATAAAGTCTGGAAGTGGGAATACTGGAAAGTGATAAAAAGGGGTAGCAAACAGTGGGAATAACATGAAAAATTAGGGAATTAGCAGGATTGAGCAGGATCAAGGTGGGGAAAGAGAAAAAAACATGTTTTCACAGCTCAGGTGCCCATTTTATATATATGAAGAGAAGCTAATTTGAGGAAGGCATTACGTGAAGTAAGAGGAAGGTAAGTAAGTTAGGGTGGGTAGGAATGACACAGAAACAAATATGGTAAAGAATTAAAGAAAAAACATGCAGCTCACAGCTGTGTTTACATTACAATGTCGTGGGCATAGTGGTCAGAAGGGGAATTAAATACCCACAAGAAATTGTGTGTGGTGCCACAATAAATAAACAAAGGCTGAGAACAGAATCCCTAGCCATCAGCATATACAGTGTATAAACAAAAAGTGCAAGCTGATAAGCCACTTGCATAACATATCGGCATATGCATTAATATCATCAGTCCAGGCAGCTTAATAAAGCAGATGCATGAAATTTATATCAGTGCCAGATGTTATATTATGTTACATGAAATTTATATCAGTGGCAGATGTTATATTATTTTACATAAAATGTAGAATCTGTAGTGCTGTAAACGACAATAAACAGAAAAGCCAACCACCACTGATGTTAAAATAGTATACCAAGGGGAAAATGAACCCACTGGCAGCATAACATAATGTCAGCAGCAGTCAGCGCATTGATTTGCTGAGCTACATGTATAAGTCTTCACAGGCATAAAACCACAGAGTTATATAGCATCAGCTGTACATAGTGAAAAACCCCTATCAACCCTGACTGCAGCTATAAGAACTGATCAGGTTGTTAACATATACACCTGGTTAGACTTATGGGAATGTCAAACACACAGACAGAATGGTATATATGCTTGTGGGGAGAACATTGTTTGAAGAGAATTTATGGGTCACTCCTAATTGTGATGTTCATACCAGTGTTTTCCACACGGCAGATCAATGTCTAAGTAAGAAGCTAAAAAGAAGCACACTGAATGGTCTGCTGACAAAGCATTGAGGAAAGGTCAGATTCTCAGATGCTGAGAATGAAGTGCTCAGCTATGGTACCTTCATCAAGGCTGATGGCTCTTTTCCTCAGATGCAGCTGACTGGGCCTACAGTGATGCTGCCAGGAAAGACTGATGGTGGACGTAAATTCTGTTGGTGGCCAGTACTGGTCATGTGCAATGGTCTGACACAGGGCCAGTGATATTATTTCATGCCACACAACAATGAAATGCCCATCTGGCATGGGAAGTTAGATCAACTGGTGGTAGGTCACTGGTAGAGTCACCTCTGGCAGAGATGGAGAAGTTTCTGCTGTTCTTCAGGGTCACAGACACCTCAAATAGGTCCCAGTGTGTGGTGTTATCTATGTCTCTTCTGCAGCACATGTAGGTCCTCCACAACCATTCTACTTTGGCTTAGTTGCTCATGTTGTCTGTTTGGGTTATATAGCAACACTGGGGATTGCACTATCATAACCCACTACTTAAGGCATTGCATTCACCTGTATGGCATTGTCAAGTTACTATTTCAACATCTCCCTCTCTAATATGCATTTAGTAATGGGCTATACTTACTCCATTTCTTAGATTTTGCTGTGTTCACAGGTGATGCTTTATCTGGCATTATGACTGTGGAACTGCCGCTGCCTGAGGCTGAAGGATCTGATGCCTCTGAGGATGATGGCAGACATTAGCTGGCACAATCCGAAGTTATGGTGTGTTTGCTTGATACAGGGAATGTGACCACTGCATTGCTATACATTCCATGTACACAGCCTCTATGCCTGCAGACGCCCAGGAAACACACATCACATAGTGAGGACAGATAACTGGGGACACCATTAGTTGGGAATATGCAAGGCCCCATACCAGACACATGCCAAGATCTGCCTGTATCTCCTTTGGAGAGGTGGGGACTTACAGGGGAGAAAGTACTTGATCTCACTGGAGACATGGCTACCACTCTCTTTTTGAAGATGGTGTGTCAATGGCCATAACCCAGCATATGTGCAGGGCTATCATGGAGGCAGAGGGTAGTACCACCACAGTCATGGCAGAGTTGCTCAGGCTGATGTAGCACATGTGGGGTGACTTCAGTGAGGGCATGTCCCATGTGTTTGACTGTTTTGATAGACTCAGTAACCTACTGCAGTATGCCTGTCCTCTTGAAGTCACCTGCCTAGTGTGAGGCCTCATTCAGGATTCTGCTCCATTGATACATCTAGGGGTGGTGGTCACTGTGGCCATGGATAAGAGAGATCATGTTCACACAGTGCTAGCATGTCCACTGTTGATGTACATTAATAATGGTCATCATGCAAAATGCCAGCATCTATCAAGGAGTATGGTGCAACCAGTTCTAAAACTTGTATCCAGATTTGTTGACCAAGTGGCAGAAGCTCAATTTAGATATTAGCTTTGCTTATGCCCAGCTTTTGATAGATCATTTCAGACCAATTGAAGAAGCCTTAACAGCAACTACCTGTCAGCAATGCTTATTTACTTCATATCTAGCTGATATCATGTCCACATCTTTGGAGGAAATAGTGAATAATATCCCTGTGTATGACATGAAATTTCAGCTCCAAAAGACACATAAAATTAACAGAGATTTATCTGATTTTAGAACTGGCAATGTTTTTTTTCCGGCCAAGGGCAGATGTTATGACAACCATGGCACATACAGCTGAAGCCGCATCCACCAAGGTCAATTTATCAGTGAATTAAACCTTAGTGGATTCTGTTATTGAGCCTGTTCCCTTGACTTCAGCAGATGCCAGGCATAACACATAAGCCCTTCTGGTTTCTGTAGCTCCCCAGGTTTTTCCATCTCTACCCTTATCGACAAGGGATCTGTCTAGACCCAGAAGATCATTCAGCCGAGGGAGAATAAAGAGGAAACCATCAACAGATAATCCTCAGCTTTCCATCACAAGAAGATGTGGGACCTGGTGATAGGTCCTTACTTTGGAATATTTCCAGCACAAGCTTGAGTCACGAACAAAGTTTGGTTCTAGAAAAGGGACTTTTTTTATACCAGCAGATAACAGTAATATTTGTGATACCATAATAGATATTAGGATGCTTGTTAGAAGTGTGATGTTTAAACTTATGTTACATACTGATGTTAATAACAAGAATATTTTTTGAAAAACCTAGTTCCTTTATGCCTGCAATTCATCCAATGCTAGAAACATTTTTAAAACATGTGAGAAGGATCTGATTACTCTTAGAGACAGTGAAGATAGACATACAGAGAGATTTTTCAACATCACCATGCAAGAGCAGATAGCTTTGGACCAGTTATGGAGTTCTGAGAAGATAGTAATACATCCTGCAGATAAAGGGGCCACTATTGTCATAATGGACAAGCAGTTTTATTTTGATAAAATGCATTTAATGTTATCTGATTGCTCCACCTATGATTTAATATCCAAGAGCGACACAGATAAAATGATACATAGGGTGTAGGATGGTTTTTATGATGATCTGTTATCATGATGTATTTCATTAGACATGTATAACTATTTGATGGAAAATTGTCCTATGGTACCCATTTTACAGCGCTTACCAAAAGTACACAGGGATGCAGTAGATCCCCTGTTGAGTTGAGGTAATAGGATCTGGGAGAGGCTGGCTGATTGAGTCAGCATACATTGATATAGAAAGCATGCTGAGACCAGTTTTGGACTTGGCTGCAACTGTTTTAAGAGACACTAAAGCTTTTTTGGAATCTCTCCATGGATATACTGTAGACAAAAAGGTCATGGAGAACTGTTTTTGTAAGTTTAGCTGTTTGCTTGCCCTTTACTGTCATTCTCAATGAAGTCAGTTTAGATTACTTTAGGATATATTTAAGCATAGTACCTATAAGCATCATGAAATCTCTTTAATCTGTTCATTAATTGAACTGGTTTTGGAGAATAATATATTTTTTATTTGACAATAATTATTATGTACAAAAATCTGGTGTTGAAATGAGTACGTCATGTGCCATCTCATATGCGAACAGAATAATGGCACACTGGGAACCACTTATATCCTGACTAATGAACATTTCTCGGGTTATATTAAATATTTTAGAAGTTTTGTAGATGGTATTTTTGTCCTTTGGACAGGCACCCTTGAGCTTTTATATCAGTTTGTAGAATTTTTTAACTCTACCCCCGCTTTTTGAAATTTATTATGAATTGATCTAGAAATGAGACCGCATTTTCAGATGTTAAGCTAGTTAATCAGAACGATTTTTCCCTGAGAAGTGAGCTCTACAGGAAGCCCTGTAGAAGAAATGCTGTCTTACAGAGAGACAGCAGCACCCTGCACATATTTACAAGAATGTGGGCAAGGGGCAGGCTCTATGGGCTTCTAGACTTATTAGCAATGACAGCTCTCTTGAGTCAGTTTTTTCTACTCTTACTGCTGATGTTTTGACTAGAGGCTGCAATCGCAAGGACTTGGAACATTCCCTAACAATAGAAGGGGTTGTTAGGAAAGGAAGAGGTTGCCCCTATTTTTCTAGTTATAGATCATCGGCACAATCTGCTGGTACAAGAAATAATGATAGAACTAACAAACCAAGAATGGTTATATCCTTTACATCTGATGACAATCACATTTGCAATATACTTAAAAGAACTGGCACATATTAATACGGATGAATGTATTTTAAATGTTGTGGGTGTTGAACCTTGCTTTTCCTTCAAGAATAGGAAATCTTTGAAGAAACTCCTTTGTTATGACAATAGTTTAGTTAGGTCTTTTCCCCTTCATTCATAGAGGCAAGGCACATTCAGTTGCAGGAACTGTAAATTTGTCACATATATGGAGATTGGAAACACTTATTCACCAGAGTTCTAAGAAGGTTTATAGGTTTTTGTTCTATGGTGACTGTTCAAGTGCTAACTTGGTGTACCTAGCTAGATGCAGATTATGTCCTGCATTCTATAGGGACAATGAACTGTTCCCTTAGAGAGTGTGTCTGTGAGTACATATATATATATATATATATATATATATATATATATATATATATATATATATATATATATATATATATATATATATATATATATATATATATATATATATATATATATATATATATATATATATATATATATATATATATATATATATATATATATATATATATATATAAAAAACATATGTAAAGCTGATTTGAATAATGTTCTCTATGGACATGTCATCAAAGAAAGAGTCAATCATACTGGGGGGTGGAGCCTAGATGGCACTCTGAAAGCAGCACTTTTTAGAGTGCCTTAAAACTACTTTAAATAACAGGAAATTCTTCTTCTTCTTTCTGCTTTTTGCCGGTTAGGGGTCGCCACAGCGGATCACCTTGTCTGCTCATGTTTGGCAATGGAGTTTTACGGTGTCGAGTTGCCAGCCTGGTGCCTAACCTTCCACAGAAGGCACACATACACAGACACTCACACCTAGGGCCAATTTAGAATGTCCAATCCACCTGCAGCATGTCTTTGGGATGTGGGAGGAAACCGGAGCACCCGGAGGAAACCCACGCGACCAAAGGGAGGACATGCAGACTCCGCACAGAAGGCACCACAGCCAAGGATTGAACCAGAGAACCTCTTGCTGTGAGGTGGCAATGCTAACCACTGCACAACTGTGGCTGCCTTTAAATAACAGGAAATTATTATTTTTTTATTTTGGGAAAAACAGTTAATTATTGTTCCTTAGTATTTTTACTACTAGTATTTCAATTTTGGAATATTTTCTTCAAGAATTTCCTGTCAGAAATCTCTGGAGTTTTTAAAACTGATTTGGGAAGATGAGTGGCTCAATGAACTCACATGCAGAATCTACTCTGAGGAAAGAAATTCAATTGATATCTTCAACTTTACAAGAACTATCTATTAAAATGGGCAGTTTTAAAGACAACTTAGAAAACCTGAGAGAAAGTTGTCATACTCAAACTGAAACTTTTAAAGAACTTCTCCAGCAACAGCAAGTCAAAATATTAAACATTGAAGAGCCCTTATCTGATATAGATAGAACGCTCAAACAGGAGGAAACCCAGGGTGATTTTCTTCAGCAACAAAATAAATGGCTTATTAACAAACTGGGCGATATGGAAAATAGAGAAAGGAGGACTAATGTGAGAATCTTTGGTTTACCGGAAAAATCTGAAGGAGATGACATAATTTCTTTCCTTAATTCTTGGTTACCTGACATCCTTGAATTGAAAGAAGGTTTCTCTTATGGTATAGAAAGAGCCCATCGAGCCATTGGGAAACCCATAACTACATCTTCAACATCCTCACCCAGGTCAGTCGTGGTTAAATTTTTCTCTTATCTAGATAAAGAGCTTGTTCTGAAATGTGCTTGGAGAAATTCCCCTCTGAAGTATAAGCAAAATCTAATTAGATTCGACAATGACTTTTCCTCCAGAGTCAGTCTTAGAAATGAGAAAGAAAGCCTGGCCACTGGTAAAGTTACTCAAACAAAATAAAATAAAAGCACAACTAGCATATCCTGAAAAAATAAGGATTTTCACTTCAAATGAAACAAGGACATGACATCGAAGAAGCAATAACTTTCATAAAGAACAATAATTTGGTCACAGTTCCAGAAGAAATGGACTGGTCTCTTACTACAACATTAAAAAGATCCCCCTGAGAAAAATAATTGGATTGATGTAAAGAAAAAAAAAAAACTGACTCAAAAAGTATTCCTTCTACTTCTCTCAAATAATCAGCTAAAACTAAAAATTCAGGCTAAAGGTAACAAATATGTATTGGTCTACTTATATTTCAAGCTACTCACAAAATATCTGTCAGTAATATGAATACTCCATTCACTTACAATAGACTTAATGATTGCTTTATTGTGTGATGGTGAAGTATAAAAATGAGGGTTGGGGAGGAAATATTTAATATTAATGTAACGTACTACAAATACTGACTGCACAAAAGTGTTTAAATCTAATAGGCAAGGATTGTTATTGGAATGCAACTTTTAAATATGTTTGACTCATTTGAATCATTTGCAATGAAACATAATTCAACCTAGTTAATGAATAGATCCTGTTGAATTATTTGTCAAATATTGTTATAGATTTCATTTAAAGGTTCTGCTTCTCACAAAAAAATGAAGAGAAGCTTTTGTTACACAAGACAAGTAGGGAAGCTTCACTGCTTAGTCCGCGAGCTCCCTTAGTGTACTATGCGTACTATCGTAAAGGCAGAATGCTCGTTTGATAAAGTGCCAAAACACAGTAAACACAACACAATATATCAATGTTAAGTCATTATGCTTTCGAATTTAATATACGTATTAGGAACACAGTTTTAAGTCATCACGAAGTGTTTGTTTGAACATCTACCTTCCATCTTAAAGATATGCGATGAAACCCCTTTAACACAAGTGTTGTATTAGCAAATCCTTTCTTTGTTTAATTGTCAAATAATTTTATAGCCAGTGAAAAAACAAACATAAAGTACTGAAGTCCAGATTATCTTACTACCGGAGATGATGTTGACGCAACCACACAATTGTAGTGTGTAATCACATTACACTTCCTTATGGCCTTAAAGCAACAGCACTTCTGTAAATAGGATAACTACTTAATATATATACTGTATGAAAGAAGGGATGGAAAGAAGGTATTACGAGGCATGAATATATTATAGCTTACTGTTAGATATTATAAAACAAAAATAAAGGAATAGATTTATACAGATAAAAGTGGAATATTCAGTATTAGACCCATGGTTAGATACTTTGAAGTTCTCCATGAATCTGCATTATTTAGTTAATAAATAAAGAAGAGAAATAAGAAGTATGCATGTCACCATATTCAACGAAGTATCAAAGGAAGTTTTGGTATACTTAGAAACAGTTACTTGACTAGATGAGGAAAGAATATGTAAGACATAATCTGATACTGGGTCTTTACAAGCTTGTAATAAGACAAATCTCAAATTTATTGTATTGAACTATAGCTTATTATAATAGACATAGAGTACAAATAGTGAATAGCTTGCAAAATGTTATTACTTCAGACAAGCACGTCTAACCTACAAGAATACATTATTAATGGAATTTTTCTGCTGAAAAATGAATGGTTGTAAGGGCACTCGCACTATGAAACTAGTGAAATGAATATTTCATCTGTTTATCATCGTCATTATCTAACTTACAGCTACTATTAATGTTTGGTCATTGAAATGCAATTCTAAATTGATTTGTTTCTTAGAATTGATATTATACGAATGTAAAATAGAAATTTAAGACCATGCTCAACACATGCAATAGAATTTTTAAGGCTATTAGTAATTTAATAACAAGCAAACTTTCTATTTAAGGTTACGTAACAAACATGATATAGAGCTCTGCATATGTGATTGTTGTATAGCATAGCCTTGAGCAGCACTGTCTATGCTTTGGAATTCATATATATGCAGAACTTGTAGTTCACAAATTTAAACTAATCCATAACAGTGATGACATGTGTTAGAAATTGTTTAATTCTCTGAGTTTTAAATTGTTACTAGTGTAAACAAATTACACAACACTGACTAAAGTATGCTCTATAAGGCAGTTACGAAATGAACTGGTCATTATATAGATACTCATATAAGATGGAAAGGAAATGGATTATCGAACACATTACATGATAATTTACTTATGTTATATAAATACTTTATTAAAAAGGAATTATACCTGAATCAATGCACATGATGTAATAAATGATAAAACTTAAATGCTTGAAATCTGCACCAGGTTATTCTACAGCAAGCACATCTCTAAATAACTTTGATTGAATTAATCACATATGTTTGACTTGATCAATTGCAACCTCCAGAATAATATGCAAAGAAGCCTCTAATTTTTCATTAATGTTTGGTTCAATTTCTGCAACGAAGGTTAATCTGTTTGAGCTTCTTAGTTCACTCAGATTGGGAATGTTATACATTCCATGTTTGTTAAAAGATTATTTTAAATATTTGTTTATATACATGTATAAGGTCTACTATTATACATTTGTTGATTTTTTTTCTTCTGGCCTCATTCAATTTTTATTTTATATTGTTTAAAAGGAAGTAACAGCCTCAACGCTGAATTCAACGCATATATGGAGATTATGCAACAAATAAATGACAAAATATACAGTCATCATTAAAATCAAAACTCTTTAAGTAAAATTAATGAGATGGACACAGTATTACTCTCATTAAATGTAAATGGTTTAAATAATCCTAGGAAAAGATCTAACTTACTTAAATACCTAAAAAATAAATAAAGCACAAGTGTTTTTTCTACAGGAAACACACTTTAAAGTTAATGACAATTTCACTTGGAACCCAAGTGACTTCCTAAAGCTATCTAATTCATGTTGTTGTATCTTTTGGCTTTTCCCGATTAGGGATTGCCACAGCAGAACTCCGGTCCGCTAATGATTGGCAGTAGATTTTTACGTACCGACTTGCCAGGCCTGACGCACAACCTTCAACGAAGGTACGTCCATTCACGCATGTCTCCACACAGAAGACGCTTTCACTGAGAATCGAACAGGACAATGTCTTACTGTGAGGTGGCAATGCTACTGCAGCACCACCACCGCAGCTAAAGCTATCTAATTCATCATATAGTAAAAAAAACGGGGGGGGGGTATTAATACTATGGAAGAAAAATATTATTAATCTGCAAGTTTTATTTTTAACTATGAAGGCAAAGAGGAATAGTAATAGTAAGATATAGTAACAGAATCTGGACATTGGTGAACTTGTATTGGTTTCCGGGTATAGGTATAGGAACTATTAAAAAACACATAGAACTTATTAACAAAACATCTAAAGGTAACTTCATTTTGGGAGGTGATTTTAACTGTATCTTAGATAGCCAGGAGACTACCAACAAAATACCTTTTTATATCACATCTACAGGGAGAACTCTTAAAAAATGGATAGATAACTTGTATTTATTAGACTTATTTAGTCTTAAGAATGAAAGTTCTTTACTATTCTCCCATAGTGACTATAGATTTAACACTCAAACAAGAATTGATAAAATATATGTATCTCATGATTTAAAAATGAAAATATCACATTCTTCTATAATCCCATGTCCACTGTCTGACCATAACTCGCTTATTCTTAGAATTCAAATGGATTTCAAAAGATTGATAATCACCAAGAGAATTTCAGCATATTTTACTAAATTAAATGAGTTTAAGCCATGGTTAGATTTGGAAATAAAATATTTATCAGATACAAACTATAATAGTGACATAAATATAGTTATTTTATGGGATTCTCTAAAGACATATCTTTATGGCAAAATTATTTCTTGGTGTAATAATAAAGCAAAGGAATGGGAATCAGAGCTAACTAACATTCAAAAACAGATCATAGAAACTGACCTAAAGGTTTTAGAAGACCCTGTTGTAAAAAAAAAGGAGATTGAAAAATTAAATAAAAAATATAATGATATCTTATTGCATAAAACCAATCTGGCCTTAGAAAAATTAAAATTAAATTCTTATTCAATCTCTCCCAAATATATGCATAATTTAGCTATGAGAATAAAAAGCTCTTCCAATGCAAATAATATTACAAACATAATTCATGAAGGGGATAACAAGAAAAAAGTTTCAGATATAAGTGACATTTTGGACGCTTTTAAATTTTATTTCACAAAACATTATAACAATAATGACCCACTTCATAACAATACAAACGTATGCCTAGATAACTTAAATTTAAATAAAATACCAGGGAGCATAAATATGAATATTCAAAAACAAATTACAATAGAAGAAATTAATGAGAAAATTAAAAGAGGTAAAAATAGCAAAGCCCCAGGCATAGATGGAATCATTAAGGAAATTTATAAACTAATCCCATCATCTGTCATAACAATACTACAAAAGGCACTAAAGAAAACATATTCACAAGGCACAATTCCACCATCATGGAGATACTCATTGATTACACCTATTTTAAAGGAAAATAAAAATCCCATTTCATGTAGTTCATATAGACCTATTTCACTCCTTAATAATGACTACAAAATTCTTATGTCTGTTCACCAGTAAAATAAAATATACCACTGTATGTAGCTAATAATCCTACGGCCACTCTATGTAGGATTATTGGCTACATAGAGTGGTATAGATTACAGTTAATAAAAATGGTCATTCTCCCAAATGTAAACTACATTACACAAGCTATCCCTATAATTCCTAGAAAAAAAAATCTTAAAAGATTTAAATAGAATCATTATAAGATTTCTTTGGTACCCCCCCCCAAAAAAAACAAAAAAAACAAACAAAAAAAAAAAAACAGAATAGCTTATCTGAACCATATTAGCCCTGGGAGATGGGAGGTATTAACTTTCCTGATTTAGAAACTTATATCAAAGCATCCAATTTCAAAACAATAGTAAATTGGATAGATCCAAAATTTTCCTTAGCATGGAAAACATTACATATTGTTATTTTTCAAGAGGAATGTAAATTAGCAAAAATATACAACTAAATGATCAGAATAATAAACTCTGGTGCTTTATTTGTGTTAACTTGCAATACAACTGCACCAAACCTACTAATCTAAATTATATAAATTACATTTACAATAATTTTCAGAGTTTTGTAAATAATAATGTTGATATCAAATTATGGTTCCAGTTATTAACTCCATTTAAAATTACAAAAAAACTTTTTCAACAACATTCCTACAGATTCCCTTAACTCATGGAAGAGAAACAATTTCATATGTTGGTATCAATGTATGAAAAATCTAATAGTCTCAGATATGAATCAATTAATTAACACATTTAATTTATCAAGCACTGACTGGCTAGCTCTCAATACACTAATAGCTTATGCAAAAGATTTATGTAGAACAATAGATCATTCCTCATTTGGTTCCATGCCCAAATTTATATTTCATTTATATGAAATAATATATGAAGACTTTAATTGGACAAATTTAATTTCAAACTTATATAAAATTATCGTCAACTATAAAACAAAAGCTAATCAGAAATTTTGGAATTTCATCACTAAAGATCATACATTATTGTTATCAAATGAGACCAAAAAAGATATATTATATTCTATAAAGTTAACCTCAAATATACAATGTTGGAAAATCTTTGCATGGAAGCTCCTTAACAGAGCCTTTTACACTCCAAGTAAAATAGCTAAATTTAATAACATGACTGAAACATTATGTTGGAGGTGTTCAATAAAATGTAATGCAGATTGGTCTCATATTATGTATGAATGTTCTTATATAAAGAAATTTTGGGAAGATATTGGTGAATTTTTGCAAGCCATTTATACTAATTCTTTTATTTTGTCAAAGTTATTAATTTTCCTGAATATATATGAAGCCACTGAAATGAAAAGGAAAGACCTGTATCTTCTTTGGGCTATACTGGCAGTATCAAAAAAATGTATCACAAGGAAATGGAACTCAACTATCAGTCCAACTTTCAAGGATTTTCTAACTCTATTGAAAGAGGTAGCTTTGTTAGAAATCAAATAGCTTTGTTAGAAATCAAAGTTAAGGAAATGAGAATCTTTCCTAGGAAATGGACCAACAATCCTTGGGAGAAAGTTCTCTCCCTAATTGAGACACTCAAGATGGTCACAAATTAACCTACATAAGAAGAGAAGTTGCAAGGAATCATCATTTATTTGTCCAACTGTTTGTTTTATAATGAATTGCGGCTGTATATGCAATAATGATTTGTACTTCTTATATACAACTGACTTGAGGCCTATGTACATTTGTAAATAGTTACTTAACTTAAATATTTGATTTACAAAATCCATTAACTATTTTTTGTAAAAAAATCTTTCAATAAAATTATTTGGGCAAAAAAAAAGAGTCAATCATACTTTTACTATTTTAGTATTACAGTTTGCTGGCATTAATAAGCATCTAGAAGATATTATTAATAATACTGAGAAACTTGAAATGAGATGAATCATCTCTTTGCAGTCTGATAAAGGCTATGGTTTGAACGAGTGAGTTTCCTTAATAACTGCATTTATGCTCCGATGAGTTATTTAAGTAACCTCAGTGGTTACTTTGTATTTAATTGGATATAAATGTTACATTGTGGATAATCTATTTTAATGGTCTGAGGAAGCATCTGTTGATGTGAAAGCACTTGTCAAATGTTTTATCAACTGCTTTATTGTTTTAACGTTTTTGCTTAGTGTTTTGTGCATTAAAGTTTTTATCAAATGATCAACTGTGCCACAGTCTCTCCTCTCTGTTTTTTGAACACTTCCTAAAGGTTCTACGTGGTGTTCCTACCCTTCTCTGTGATATGTGAAACCACATATGCTTCCCAACATTCTGCAGCATGGCATTGAGGAACTGATGGAGCATTCTTGAGATGGATGGATGAATGAGATATCCCCACTAGGTCACTGGTAGGTACTACAACTAGTATATGCTAAGCCACATATACCATGGTATCCACTGGGATAAGTATTCCTTGATTCCTACAGGGTGCAGATGAGGTCAACATATATCCACTATGCTCCATATGGCCTCCCTCTACACAGAGGAGTGGCTCACAATGTCAGTATCATGGAGTGCATGATAAGTTAATTCAGTTTTGATGATATAGTGCCTCCGGTGGCAGTAATGCACACCATTGGGGTTAATAGCATGTTGGAAATACACATTAACTAATGTGGTGGTAAACCTCAAGAGTGTTTTATGCAATTCCCACAGCATGAACTCCAGAAATCTGCGGTGTTCAATTATGTGATGTGCACACTACAAAGCATGCTGTTTATGCATTTCTGAATTGCTCCACCATCTTGATGTATTTCATTTGCATATACCAGGTCTCTCATTTCTATAATGTTCTTCATTACCCTATTATTATATGGCCATTAGCATGTACCATGTCCAGCTTTGCTGCTCCTCAGTTACCACTAGTGGTATGTGTGGTCCTGGACTGGACACACCTTGCTTAATACAATGAGACAATATTTTCTGAATCCTGTCCCTTGTGTGACCAATTACCAACCAATGTAGGCAGTGCATATTAATGTATCACTAGTAATTTGTATTATTAATTTCACCGAAGCATTGGCAGTTGTATTCTTTAGTGAGGAAAACAGCTTTGTACAAAATTATATGAATGATGAAAAGCATCTTATTATTGCATCAAGGGAGCTCAAAAGTGAGACTGTAGTCACTGCAAATGCTTTAGGTATAGGTCCAATGATGGCTGTAGAGTGACAAGTGCAAGGTGGAAGGTATCGAATGAACATAAGGTTCTCGAAGGTTCATTAAGTCTGAGCTCTCCTGAGAGGGAACCATGGCTACCCAGAAAAGTAATTTGTAAGTTAGTAAAGCCAGTAGTTTGCGTGGAAAATAAGAAGTAATTTTGCTTTCAACATGGTAAGATGATGGTGTTCTGTCCTTGAGCAGTCAATCATAAACCTGCTTATGCTGTTTTCTACATATCGCATCGTAGTGCTATGTGTCTTCTGGGCCCTGTGTTGTTGTACAGTGAAGAGTTTATGCTGTTTAAAGTAAGCATTCAGCCGTGAGGCTCATGTAGGCGACAAAGTAATGTAAAGGCACAATATGACTCCACATTTGCTTCTGTTCCAGCTTTTGGAAGTATAATTTAAGTGAAGGACTTCCATACATTTGGAAAGATGAAAGTGTGTTATGTGTAAGAAAGCGCCTAAAGAAAGAGCTGCTTATGCTAACGAATTTTGGAAATAAGCTATAAGATCCTGGTTGGCTATGATTAGGAATAGACCTAAGGCAGTGCCTTGGCTGCTGAATTTTAATAGGCCAACAAATGAAATTAGGGAAGATATGCAGTATTTTTTAATGACTGGTATGTCATAAGATCAGACTGCATGGACAAGTATACCGCAACTAGTTAGATGGCTCATTTCTTGTCAGAAGGAGTAGGGGTTGCCCATTAGACTAACTTGTCTCCATGCCCGGAAATTTGACACTTTGTCTGAAGCCAGCTGTCTGCTGAGATTCCTATACCTGTGACCATTGTTCCAGTCTGCCTATTGTGCATCTTCCAAGCATCTCATGCTTTTTGTGTGCTGCAGACCTTCCTAAGCTCACTGGACAGCCACAGTGCTTGTCTGGCTTCTCATTTTCAAGAGCTGGATTGAGGAGTCCTGGCCTGAAAAGGTAACCAAATGTTCTGAAGGTATGCTACATTTTATCAGAGATAATGCCCACTTGGGGTCCCCTTAGTATGCCCATGTTTTTTCTATGAGGATAATCTGTCATTGCAGTCTGATCTGGATTTCTCTACATTTTTCATCCCCAGGACAGTCATACTTAACCCATAATGGTTGAGTCCTTCATCCATGGCACATAAACATCCATAACCTTACTTACATCATCCCAGAGTTATCTTTCCTGTAGTTTCAAATGGTACATCTATGGCCTTGTATAATTATTTTTCTTAAATTTGACCTCCTGAATTTTATTGATTCTTTAAGTTACAAGAGAAGTTAATATCTGCATGAGTTGGTGGTAGCTCAGGTGGATGTAAAACATCCCACAGAAAACTATCGAAAAAGAGTAGGGGAAGTTCCCCAATGCCCTGACTAAATCTTGTCTGGTAGCAGAAATATCACCTCAGGTCTCTCCCTAAAATAGACCAATAGGCTAGTGGGACTAGCATGGTAAACAAAGGATAAATAAATAAAATAAAATTAAAATCATGTCTCCCCTATCCTGCCTTTCTTCATGTGTATAAGAGTTAACTGCTCAGACTCTCTCTCCCCATAATATTTTTGATGGAGATGCTACATTCATTTCGTTGGTCTCATCTGGACTGTCTTGTTTATGCCTTTTAAGAGATGTGGGTTTCCACAAGAGCACACAATAACAGGGCCACATGCTATTAACTGCATGTACAGAGAGACAGTAGCTTTCTCCATCTTTCTAATGCTTCTGCCACATTCTGTCTACCTTTTTTTCTTACTGTATTTATCAATGTATTATTTTTTTATTTAATTATTGAATTTTTGATAAGCAGGTATGTTCAGCTGGGCAAAACACTTTTGCAGTGGAGATACAGGAAAGAAAGTTACAGAAAGGATAGCATTCTAAACGACATCAAAAATACTGATTATACACAGAGCAGATAATTTTCTCAGAGCACATCTCATATGCCGCTCATAGTTTCTTATACATAAGGTTTTACATATTTAACATTTTCACTATTAAGTTAGGAATTTATATTAGCAGCCAAAACATTTTACTGGATGAGGAAATGAGTTGTGTGAGGTTTTGTCCTTAATGGAGAAAACGTTTAGGAAATTAGTGTAATGCAAGAAGGCAGTTACCATCTGATGGAGCTGTAAAATTGCCTAACTTGATATAACGGGATAGCTTTTACAATTGTGGAGTGATTAGGAGAGACGCATTTAAAATAGTTATTGTGATAACTCTGAAGGCAGTGTGGTTTTTAATTAGGAGCAATTTCCTTTCATATCCTCTCCAAAGCTATTGGCAGGCACCTTAAGCAGCTAAGTAGAAAAACAGAGTTTATGTGAGGGAGTAATAACTCAGGAGATGGCAGGGAGGGATGCATTACGGTAAGGCAGAGTGGAGGGGGAGGGGCAGACACACAGAATGGTGTAGAGGTCTAAATAATTATTACAGTGTGGAGAAGATATTCTGCCTTTAAACTTCCTGAAATAACCACTCCAAAGTCTTTTCACACTTCTGTAGAAAGTGCCCTTTACTGTTTCTATATATTTTTTGTGAAGTGTATTACTTTACACTCCTCTGCTTTGTACAAAATCTTAGCTGTCAACTATTCGGTTACTTCTGCAACATATCTCACAGCTATTTGATAAAAACAAATGTATTTGCATTACTTTAAAAGTCAAATTGTAGCTGTCATATATTAGCTCACTTCTGCAACTTTGTTAGGCTTCATTTCATCCTGTGAGTGACACCTCGTATAATATCTCTGTTGTGGGGCTTCATATCATTTGTAAAGTGACATTGTTTTATTTCCAGTCCTTCTGCAATGACATCATTATGGACAAGTGCCAGTAAGGAACACCACACACTAGTAACTGTCCTTTCTTTCCAGTGTTAGTGCTGTTACATTTATCCATTGTATTCTCTTTTGCAGCTGAAAGATTACACCCAAGGTTGCCACCTTTTCACCATCTCTAAGGCTGCCCAGCTTACTTATCAATCATTTACACTGCACCATTTTCATAAATTATTATATATGATTTTAAAGAGATATTATGAGTGAATATTGACTGCTTAAACAATGAAGAAGGTCATTTGGCATTTCAGAATAAACACAGACCTTATATAAGTTGTACGAAAGCAAAAACAACAGACTTTTAACCTATTATTATCAGTTCTCTGAGACTTACTTTGCCCTCTTTGGGGTAACATAGGAGCTGAAGCCTATCTCAGAAGGCAGTGACTATAAGACAGGTTGGATACCATTGCACTACAGAATGAATATACACACACACACACACACACACACACACACACACACACACACACACACACACACACACACACACACACACGCACATGCATACACACACACATGCAGAAATGCCTACATGTTCACATGTGTATACCCCCCCCTCCCCACACACACACACACACATGTAGGCAGCTTAGCAGGATTGTCAAATTTGCCTATTGGCATGTCCTTTAATGTGGGAGGAAAGCATGTGACCCTTTAACAGTTACCAGCCAGCTGTCTGAAGGCATAGATGAAGTGTCTTAATTAATACCAATGCTTTAGGGTATGCATAGTTGTCGAATTTCATCCTTTGGCTCATGGTTTGGTTGCTTTGGCCTCCATTTGCATACTCTGTGACTCTCTGCAAGTCACATACCTGATACTGCTCCTAGGCTGTGGTTGAAATGGGCCTGTTTGGATCAATCCACTACCCCAGTAAGCAAACAAAATAATTATATAACAAAAAAATAAATGTGCAAAAAATTGCAAAAACTCACATAGGCATAGAAACACATCCAGACTCTATACAGAAGGCATTCCAGGTATGAATCAAATAAAAAACACTTTTTTGGTTGCAGAACTAACCCACAGTTCCACATAGTTCGTACATATTCGTTAATACAAAATTAAGTGCATTGTAGCTGCTTAAAAAAACAGAAAACTAAGTTCTGAGGTAATAAAAAGAAGTACACTTCTTCACTTGTGTAAAGGCAAAACTGAATAATTTTCCCAACACGGGCACAGTGGCTGAGTGGTAATATCACTGCATTATAGCTTTAGATGGGGGGGCTGGGGTTCAATTCCATTTACTGTCTGTGGGTTGTAAAAGTCTGAATGCATTGTCTTGTGGGTTATCTCCAGCCACATCTACTTCTAATTCCATTAAATATGTTGGTTAATTAAGCAGTTACTCAAGAAACATTTATACACACACACACGCGCACACACGCACACACACACACACACACACACACACACACACACACACACACACTGTGTGTGTGTAGCAATGTGTGCGTGTGTGTGTGTATATATATATATATATATATATATATATATATATATATATTTATAGAGAGAGAGAGGGAGAGGGAGAATACACATTAACAGGCTTCTCTGAAAGCCACTGAGTTCCTATTACATGAGCATCAGATGCCTGAGCCACTATAGTGAGATGAACAAAACATCACATTAGACATCACTGCTTGCACACACAGGGAAATCATAATGCCAATCATTCCTTTCCCTATTTCCTGTTGGTACATAGAAGTTTATGAAGTGCAGGGGGTGTTGCCCCATGGCAAAAATGCTTAAAGTTTGAGTTTTTACTCTTTTTCAATTTGGTAAATTTTTTGGCATTGTAGTTCCAAGGGTTTTAGTGATGTGTTTGTACGCCATGGTTTGATTCTGTCAGTGTGCATTTGCCTATTGTGTGACTCTTTGAATCTTTTAACAAGGCAGCGCTCAGGGAGCAATAAGGAAACTGAGCTGGGCTCCTTAGTAATGTCTTTTACTGCATGCCTGGCAACTATATTTCAAGTGAGTTGTGGCTGCTGAAACACTTGATAATAAATATTTTGAATCAAAAATAGACCTTCCAATAGTGTGTCCTGGAGCAAAATCTGCAGTCACTTCTTGTCGGTGAATAAACACAATCTTGAATACTAGTTTTGGTGAAGCCAAAATCCTAAAATGCTAAAAATTGCTGAGCATGTTAACATTGCATAAGCAATGAAATTTCAAAGCATTAAAATGCTACTATTGTTAAATGCACTAGGAGCCAGAAACTGTAACTGTTCTGTCATTTGTTAGTACTAAATAATAGGTTCATAGGTTAGTACTAGGCTAAATGCCCTTGTGGGTCATTTTAACCCTAGCCAATTACCCTATTTGAGAATCCAACACTGCATCTTGTGTTTGTAAGGTAAACACCTTAACAATTATTGCAAACCATTTAAAAAATTGGTTGGATAAATTTCTGACCATCGTAACTCATCAGCAAGTTGAAACCTCACCAAGTTCAGTTGTTTGAGTAATGGTGCACTTCTTTTCTAGCTTTGAGTGAGTTACAGCTTTTAAAACTGTTTGTTGGTTTCCCAAGCAGTTCCTTACTATCTACAGCATGTGTGACAGTGTGAGCTGTGCTTAATTATAACACTGAGATTCCAACCAAGATAAATAAATAAAAGCATAAATAAGTAAAGGCATATTTTGCAGGGAACATTCCCCTTTGTAGCCTCTATTTGGGGGGAGAGGCAAGCTACCACATCCCTGAACTTATATGTCCTGACTCCATGATTACACAAGCTTGAAGAATTTCCCAAAGTAAAAAAATAAAAAATCTGTGATGATACGTGCTTAGAAACCAGTCTAGCAGTCATTTCCTTAGGAAAGCAACAAACAACATCAACAAGCTGGACCTGATCAGATGGAGCCTTGTATGGCTGGAACTTGATTAAGTACAGGGAAGCTTCAAGCAACAGCTTTTAAAACTGTTAACACACTCTCATCTGTCCCTCATTTTCAGAGATGTCCCTGATTTACTTCAGAATTGTGCTCAGTGCCCCACACCCTAAAATGCCTGATTTTGTAAAGAAACAATATTGGGGAAATAGTGCCAGATAGTGCAGGTAAAGACCATTTATTCTTCAGTAAATGCAGAACGTCCATGTGGATCAGTGCTCTATACCAGTTAATAAATGCATGTAAATAAATTAATAGTAACAATACATGTTTTGTCAATTGACTTTCAAAGCAGTAGTCATATTTTAAAATGCTCATGGTTTATGCCATTTGATCCTGATTAGCTTTGTCTTTGTCTGTGATTTAAGAGGTAATAAGCTGACAGCTATGGCTTTGTAATAACAAGCTCATTAGAACTAGGTTATTACGTATGACCCTCATTATAATTTTCACTAGTGATTTCAGAGAATAATCACTGTGCCCATATGCATTACATGGAGAATAATCACTGTGCCCCTGTGCATTACATGCAGAATAATTACTGTGCCCCTCTGCATCACATGGAGAATAATCACTGTGCCCCTGTGCATTACATGGAGAATAATCACTGTGCCCCTGTGCATTACATGCAGAATAATCACTGTGCCCCTCTGCATCACATGGAGAATAATCACTGTGCCCCTATGCATTACATGGAGAATAATTACTGTGCCCCTGTGCATTACATGGAGAATAATCACTGTGCCCCTGTGCATTACATAGAGAATAATCAATGTGCCCCTGTGCATTACATAGAGAATAATCACTGTGCCCCTGTGCATTACATGGAGAATAATTACTGTGCCCCTGTGCATTACATGGAGAATAATCACTGTGCCCCTGTGCATTACATGCAGAATAATCACTGTGCCCATATGCATTACATGGAGAATAATCACTGTGCCCATATGCATTACATGGAGAATAATCACTGTGCCCCTGTGCATTACATGCAGAATAATCACTGTGCCCCTCTGCATCACATGGAGAATAATCACTGTGCCCCTATGCATTACATGGAGAATAATTACTGTGCCCCTGTGCATTACATGCAGAATAATCACTGTGCCCCTGTGCATTACATGAAGAATAATCAATGTGCCCCTGTGCATTACATGGAGAATAATCACTGTGCCCCTGTGCATTACATAGAGAATAATCAATGTGCCCCTGTGCATTACATAGAGAATAATCACTGTGCCCCTGTGCATTACATGGAGAATAATTACTGTGCCCCTGTGCATTACATGGAGAATAATCACTGTGCCCCTGTGCATTACATGCAGAATAATCACTGTGCCCATATGCATTACATGGAGAATAATCACTGTGCCCATATGCATTACATGGAGAATAATCACTGTGCCCCCGTGCATTACATGCAGAATAATCACTGTGCCCCTCTGCATCACATGGAGAATAATCACTGTGCCCCTATGCATTACATGGAGAATAATTACTGTGCCCCTGTGCATTACATGCAGAATAATCACTGTGCCCCTGTGCATTACATGAAGAATAATCAATGTGCCCCTGTGCATTACATGGAGAATAATCACTGTGCCCCTGTGCATTACATAGAGAATAATCAATGTGCCCCTGTGCATTACATAGAGAATAATCACTGTGCCCCTGTGCATTACATGGAGAATAATTACTGTGCCCCTGTGCATTACATGGAGAATAATCACTGTGCCCCTGTGCATTACATAGAGAATAATCAATGTGCCCCTGTGCATTACATGGAGAATAATTACTGTGCCTCTGTGCATTACATGCAGAATAATCACTGTGCCCCTGTGCATTACATGAAGAATAATCAATGTGCCCCTGTGCATTACATGGAGAATAATCACTGTGCCCCTGTGCATTACATAGAGAATAATCAATGTGCCCCTGTGCATTACATGGAGAATAATCACTGTGTCCCTGTGCATTACATGAAGAATAATCACAGTGCCCCTATGCATTACATGGAGAATAATCACTGTGCCCCTGTGCATTACATGGAGAATAATCACAGTGCCCCTATGCATTACATGAAGAATAATCACTGTGCCCCTGTGCATTACATGAAGAATAATCAATGTGCCCCTGTGCATTACATGGAGAATAATCACTGTGCCCCTGTGCATTACATGAGGAATAATCACTGTGCCCCTGTGCATTACATGGAGAATAATCACTGTGCCCCTGTGCATTACATGGAGAACAATCACTGTGCCCCTATGCATTACATAGAGAATAATCAATGTGCCCCTGTGCATTACATGGAGAATAATTACTGTGCCTCTGTGCATTACATGGAGAATAATTACTGTGTCCCTGTGCATTACATGAAGAATAATCACTGTGCCCCTGTGCATTACATGAAGAATAATCACAGTGCCCCTATGCATTACATGGAGAATAATCACTGTGCCCCTGTGCATTACATGGAGAATAATCACAGTGCCCCTATGCATTACATGAAGAATAATCACTGTGCCCCTGTGCATTACATGAATAATAATCACTGTGCCCCTTTGCATTACATGGAGAATAATCACTGTGCCCCTGTGCATTACATGGAGAATAATTACTGTGTCCCAGTGCATTACATGAAGAATAATCACAGTGCCCCTATGCATTACATGGAGAATAATCACTGTGCCCCTGTGCATTACATGAAGAATAATCACTGTGCCCCTGTGCATTACATGAAGAATAATCACTGTGCCCCTATGCATTACATGGAGAACAATCACTGTGCCCCTGTGCATTACATGGAGAATAATCACTGTGCCCCTGTGCATTACATGAAGAATAATCAAAGTGCCCCTATGCATTACATGGAGAATAATCACTGTGCCCCTGTGCATTACATGGAGAATAATAATTGTGCCCCTGTGTATCACATGGAGAATAATCACAGTGCCACTGTGCATTACATGGAGAATAATCATTGTGCCCCAATGAATTACATGGAGAATAATTACTGTGCCCCTGTGCAATACATGAATAATAATCACTGTGCCCCTATGCATTACATGGAGAATAATTACTGTGCCCCTGTGCATTACATGGAGAATAATCACTGTGCCCCTGTGCATTACATGGAGAATAATCACTGTGCCCCTATGCATTACATGGAGAATAATTACTGTGCCCCAGTGCATTACATGGAGAATAATCACTGTGCCCCTGTGCATTACATGGAGAATAATCACTGTGCCCCTGTGCATTACATGGAGAATAATCACTGTGCCCCTGTGCATTACATGGAGAATAATCACTGTGCCTCTATGCATTACATGGAGAATAATTACTGTGCCCCAGTGCATTACATGGAGAATAATCACTGTGCCCCTGTGCATTACATGAAGAATAATCACTGTGCCTCTGTGCATTACATGGAGAATAATCATTGTGCCCCTGTGCATTACATGGAGAATAATCACTGTGCCCCTGTGCATTACATGAAGAATAATCACAGTGCCCCTGTGCATTACATGGAAAATAATAATTGTGCCCCTGTGCATCACATGGAGAATAATCATTGTGACCCTGTGCATCACATGGAGAAAAATCACTGTGCCCCTGTGCATTACATGACGAATAATCACAGTGCCCCTATGCATTACATGGAGAATAATCACTGTGCCCCTATGCATGACATGGAGAATAATTACTGTGCCCCTGTGCATTATATGAAGAATGATCACAGTGCTTCTATGCATTACATGGAGAATAATCACTGTGCCCCCGTGCATTACATGAAGAATAATCACTGTGCCTCTGTGCATTACATGGAGAATAATCATTGTGCCCCTGTGCATTACATGGAGAATAATCACTGTGCCCCTGTGCATTACATGAAGAATAATCACAGTGACCCTATGCATTACATGGAAAATAATAATTGTGCCCCTGAGCATCACATGGAGAATAATCACTGTGCCCCTCTGCATTACATGGAGAATAATTACTGTGCCCCTATGCATTACATGGAGAATAATTACTGTGCCCCTGTGCATTACATGAGGAATAATCACAGTGCCCCTATGCATTACATGGAGAATAATCACTGTGCCCCTGTGCATTACATGGAGAATAATAATTGTGCCCCTGTGTATCACATGGAGAATAATCACAGTGCCCCTGTGCATTACATGGAGAATAATCACTGTGCCCCTGTGCATTACATGGAGAATAATCACTGTGCCCCTATGCATTACATGGAGAATAATTACTGTGCCCCAGTGCATTACATGGAGAATAATCACTGTGCCCCTGTGCATTACATGAAGAATAATCACTGTGCCTCTGTGCATTACATGGAGAATAATCATTGTGCCCCTGTGAATTACATGGAAAATAATCACTGTGCCCCTGTGCATTACATGAAGAATAATCACAGTGCCCCTGTGCATTACATGGAAAATAATAATTGTGCCCCTGTGCATCACATGGAGAATAATCATTGTGCCCCTGTGTATCACATGGAGAATAATCACTGTGCCCCTCTGCATCACATGGAGAATAATTACTGAGCCGCTGTGCATTACATGGAGAATAATTACTGTGCCCCTATGCATTACATGAGGAATAATTACTGTGCCCCTATGCATTACATGGAGAATAATCACTGTGCCCTTATGCATTACATGGAGAATAATTACTGTGCCCCTGTGCATTATATGAAGAATGATCACAGTGCTCCTATGCATTACATGGAGAATAATCACTGTGCCCCCATGCATTACATGAAGAATAATCACTGTGCCCCTGTGCATTACATGGAGAATAATCACTGTGCCCCTGTGCATTACATGGAGAATAATCACTGTCTCCCTTTGCATTACATGGAGAATAATAATTGCGCCCCTGTGCATCACATGGAATTGTGCCCCTGTCCATCCCATGGAGAATAATCACTGCGCCCCTCTGCATCACATGGAGAATAATTACTGTGCCCCTGTGCATTAGCTGGAGAATAATTACGGTGCCCCTATGCATTACATGGAGAATAATTACTGTTGCTCCTGTGCATTACATGAAGAATAATCACAGTGCCCCTGTGCATCACATGGAGAATAATCACTGTGCCCTTGTGCATCACATGGAGAATAATCACTGTGCCCCTGTGCATTACATGGAGAATAATCACTGTGCCCCTGTGCATTACATGAAGAATAATCACAGTGCCCCTGTGCATTACATGGAAAATAATAATTGTGCCCCTGTGCATCACATGGAGAAAAATCACTGTGCCCCTGTGCATCACATGGAGAATAATCACTGTGCCCCTCTGCATCACATGGAGAATAATCACTGTGCCCCTATGCATTACATGGGGAATAATCACTGTGCCCCTGTGCATTACATGAAGAATAATCACCGTGCCCCTGTGCTTACATGAGGAATACTCACAGTGCCCCTGTGCATTACATGGAAAATAATCACAGTGCCCCTATGCATTACATGGAGAATAATCACTGTGCCCCTGTGCATTACATGGAGAATAATAATTGTGCCCCTGTGTATCACATGGAGAATAATCACAGTACCCCTGTGCATTACATGGAGAATAATCACTGTGCCCCAATGAATTACATGGAGAATAATTACTGTGCCCCTGTGCATTACATGAAGAATAATCACAGTGCCCCTATGCATTACATGGAGAATAATCACTGTGCCCCTGTGCATTACATGAATAATAATCACTGTGACCCTATGAATTACATGGAGAATAATTACTGTGCCCCTGTGCATTACATGGAGAATAATCACTGTGCCCCTATGCATTACATTGAGAATAATTACTGTGCCCCAGTGCATTACATGGAGAATAATCACTGTGCCCCTGTGCATTACATGAAGAATAATCACTGTGCCTCTGTGCATTACATGGAGAATAATCATTGTGCCCCTGTGCATCACATGGAGAATAATCACTGTGCCCCTCTGCATCACATGGAGAATAATTACTGTGCCCCTGTGCATTACATGGAGAATAATTACTGTGCCCCTGTGCATTACATGAGGAATAATCACAGTGCCCCTATGCATTACATGGAAAATAATCACTGTGCCCCTATGCATTACATGGAGAATAATTACTGTGCCCCTGTGCATTATATGAAGAATGATCACAGTGCTCCTATGCATTACATGGAGAATAATCACTGTGCCCCCGTGCATTACATGAAGAATAATCACTGTGCCCCTGTGCATTACATGGAGAATAATCACTGTGCCCCTGTGCATTACATGGAGAATAATCACTGTGTCCCTGTGCATTACATGCAGAATAATTGCGCCCCAGTGCATCACATGGAGAATAATCATTGTGCCCCTGTCCATCCCATGGAGAATAATCACTGCACCCCTCTGCATCACATGGAGAATAATTACTGTGCCCCTGTGCATTACATGGAGAATAATTACGATGCCCCTATGCATTACATGGAGAATAATTACTGTTGCTCCTGTTCATTACATGAAGAATAATCACAGTGCCCCTGTGCATCACACGGAGAATAATCACTGTGCCCCTGTGCATCACATGGAGAATAATCACTGTGCCCCTGTGCATTACATGGAGAATAATCACTGTGCTCCTATGCATTACATGAAGAATAATCACAGTGCCCCTGTGCATTACATGGAAAATAATAATTGTGCCCCTGTGCATCACATGGAGAAAAATCACTGTGCCCCTGTGCATCACATGGAGAATAATCACTGTGCCCCTCTGCATCACATGGAGAATAATCACTGTGCCCCTATGCATTACATGGGGAATAATCACTGTGCCCCCATGCATTACATGAAGAATAATCACTGTGCCCCTGTGCATTCCAAGGAGAATAATAATTGTGCCCCTGTGCATCACATGGAGAATAATCACTGTGCCCCTGTCCATCCCATGGCGAATAATCACTGTGCCCCTCTGCATCACATGGAGAATAATTACGGTGCCCCTGTGCATTACATGGAGAATAATTATGGTGCCCCTATGCATTACATGGAGAATAATTACTGTGCTCCTGTGCATTACATTAAGAATAATCACAGTGCCCCTGAGCATCACATGGAGAATAATCACTGTGCCCCTGTGCATCACATGCAGAATAATCACTGTGCCCCTGTGCATTACATGGAGAATAATCACTGTGCCCCTGTGCATTACATAAAGAATAATCACAGTGCCCCTGTGCATTACATGGAAAATAATAATTGTGCCCCTGTGCATCACATGGAGAATAATCATTGTGCCCCTGTGTATCACATGGAGAATAATCACTGTGCCCCTCTGCATCACATGGAGAATAATTACTGTGCCCCTGTGCATTACATGGAGAATAATTACTGTGCCCCTATGCATTACATGGAGAATAATTACTGTGCCCCTATGCATTACATGAGGAATAATTACAGTGCCCCTATGCATTACATGGAGAATAATCACTGTGCCCCTATGCATTACATGGAGAATAATTACTGTGCCCCTGTGCATTATATGAAGAATGATCACAGTGCTCCTATGCATTACATGGAGAATAATCACTGTGCCCCCGTGCATTACATGAAGAATAATCACTGTGCCCCTGTGCATTACATGGAGAATAATCACTGTGCCCCTGTGCATTACATGGAGAATAATCACTGTCTCCCTTTGCATTACATGGAGAAAAATAATTGCACCCCTGTGCATTGCATGGAAAATAATCATTGTGCCCCTGTCCATCCCATGGAGAATAATCACTGCGCCCCTCTGCATCACATGGAGAATAATTAGTGTGCCCCTGTGCATTAGATGGAGAATAATTACGGTGCCCCTATGCATTACATGGAGAATAATTACTGTTGCTCCTGTGCATTACATGAAGAATAATCACAGTGCCCCTGTGCATCACATGGAGAATAATCACTGTGCCCTTGTGCATCACATGGAGAATATTCACTGTGCCCCTGTGCATTACATGGAGAATAATCACTGTGCCCCTGTGCATTACATGAAGAATAATCACAGTGCCCCTGTGCATTACATGGAAAATAATAATTGTGCCCCTGTGCATCACATGGAGAAAAATCACTGTGCCCCTGTGCATCACATGGAGAATAATCACTGTGCCCCTCTGCATCACATGGAGAATAATCACTGTGCCCCTATGCATTACATGGGGAATAATCACTGCGCCCCCGTGCATTACATGAAGAATAATCACTGTGCCCCTGTGCATTACATGAGGAATAATCACAGTGCCCCTGTGCATTACATGAAGAATAATCACAGTGCCCCTATGCATTACATGGAGAATAATCACTGTGCCCCTGTGCATTACATGGAGAATAATAATTGTGCCCTTGTGTATCACATGGAGAATAATCACAGTGCCCCTGTGCATTACATGGAGAATAATCACTGTGTCCCAATGAATTACATGGAGAATAATTACTGTGCCCCGGTGCATTACATGAAGAATAATCACAGTGCCCCTATGCATTACATGGAGAATAATCACTGTGCCCCTGTGCATTACATGAATAATAATCACTGTGCCCCTATGAATTACATGGAGAATAATTACTGTGCCCCTGTGCATTACATGGAGAATAATCACTGTGCCCCTATGCATTACATGGAGAATAATTACTGTGCCCCAGTGCATTACATGGAGAATAATCACTGTGCCCCTGTGCATTACATGAAGAATAATCACTGTGCCTCTGTGCATTACATGGAGAATAATCATTGTGCCCCTGTGCATTACATGGAGAATAATCACTGTGCCCCTGTGCATTACATGAAGAATAATCACAGTGCCCCTGTGCATTACATGGAAAATAATAATTGTGCCCCTGTGCATCACATGGAGAATAATCATTGTGCCCCTGTGCATCACATGGAGAATAATCACTGTGCCCCTCTGCATCACATGGAGAATAATTACTGTGCCCCTGTGCATTACATGGAGAATAATTACTGTGCCCCTATGCATTACATGGAGAATAATTACTGTGCCCCTGTGCATTACATGAGGAATAATCACAGTGCCCCTATGCATTACATGGAAAATAATCACTGTGCCCCTATGCATTACATGGAGAATAATTACTGTGCCCCTGTGCATTATATGAAGAATGATCACAGTGCTCCTATGCATTACATGGAGAATAATCACTGTGCCCCCGTGCATTACATGAAGAATAATCACTGTGCCCCTGTGCATTACATGGAGAATAATCACTGTGCCCCTGTGCATTACATGGAGAATAATCACTGTGTCCCTGTGCATTACATGGAGAATAATAATTGCGCCCCAGTGCATCACATGGAGAATAATCATTGTGCCCCTGTCCATCCCATGGAGAATAATCACTGCGCCCCTCTGCATCACATGGAGAATAATTACTGTGCCCCTGTGCATTACATGGAGAATAATTACGATGCCCCTATGCATTACATGGAGAATAATTACTGTTGCTCCTGTTCATTACATGAAGAATAATCACAGTGCCCCTGTGCATCACACGGAGAATAATCACTGTGCCCCTGTGCATCACATGGAGAATAATCACTGTGCCCCTGTGTATTACATGGAGAATAATCACTGTGCTCCTATGCATTACATGAAGAATAATCACAGTGCCCCTGTGCATTACATGGAAAATAATAATTGTGCCCCTGTGCATCACATGGAGAAAAATGAATGTGCCTCTGTGCATTACATGGAGAATAATCACTGTGCCCCTCTGCATCACATGGAGAATAATCACTGTGCCCCTATGCATTACATGGGGAATAATCACTGTGCCCCCGTGCATTACATGAAGAATAATCACTGTGCCCCTGTGCATTACATGGAGAATAATCACTGTGCCCCTGTGCATTACATGGAGAATAATCACTGTGCCCTGTGCATTACATGGAGAATAATCACTGTGTCCCTGTGCATTACATGGAGAATAATAATTGTGCCCCTGTGTATCACATGGAGAATAATCACAGTGCCCCTGTGCATTACATGGAGAATAATCACAGTGCCCCAATTAATTACATGGATAATAATTACTGTGCCCCTATGCATTACATGGAGAATAATCACTGTGCCCCTGTGCATTACATGAGGAATAATCACAGTGCCCCTGTGCATTACATGGAGAATAATCACTGTGCCCCCGTGCATTACATGAAGAATAATCACTGTGCCTCTGTGCATTACATGGAGAATAATCATTGTGCCCCTGTGCATTACATGGAGAATAATCACTGTGCCCCTGTGCATTACATGAAGAATAATCACAGTGACCCTATGCATTACATGGAAAATAATAATTGTGCCCTGAGCATTACATGGAGAATAATCACTGTGCCCCTCTGCATTACATGGAGAATAATTACTGTGCCCCTATGCATTACATGGAGAATAATCACTGTGCCCCTGTGCATTACATGAGGAATAATCACAGTGCCCCTATGCATTACATGGAGAATAATCACTGTGCCCCTGTGCATTACATGGAGAATAATAATTGTGCCCCTGTGTATCACATGGAGAATAATCACAGTGCCCCTGTGCATTACATGGAGAATAATCACTGTGCCCCTGTGCATTACATGGAGAATAATCAATGCGCCCCTATGCATTACATGGAGAATAATTACTGTGCCCCAGTGCATTACATGGAGAATAATCACTGTGCCCCTGTGCATTACATGAAGAATAATCACTGTGCCTCTGTGCATTACATGGAGAATAATCATTGTGCCCCTGTGCATTACATGGAGAATAATCACTGTGCCCCTGTGCATTACATGAAGAATAATCACAGTGCCCCTGTGCATTACATGGAAAATAATAATTGTGCCCCTGTGCATCACATGGAGAATAATCATTGTGCCCCTGTGTATCACATGGAGAATAATCACTGTGCCCCTCTGCATCACATGGAGAATAATTACTGTGCCCCTGTGCATTACATGGAGAATAATTACTGTGCCCCTATGCATTACATGGAGAATAATTACTGTGCCCCTATGCATTACATGAGGAATAATTACAGTGCCCCTATGCATTACATGGAGAATAATCACTGTGCCCTTATGCATTACATGGAGAATAATTACTGTGCCCCTGTGCATTATATGAAGAATGATCACAGTGCTCCTATGCATTACATGGAGAATAATCACTGTGCCCCCGTGCATTACATGAAGAATAATCACTGTGCCCCTGTGCATTACATGGAGAATAATCACTGTCTCCCTTTGAATTACATGGAGAATAATAAATGCGCCCCTGTGCATCACATGGAAAATAATCATTGTGCCCCTGTCCATCCCATGGAGAATAATCACTGCGCCCCTCTACATCACATGGAGAATAATTACTGTGCCCCTGTGCATTAGCTGGAGAATAATTACGGTGCCCCTATGCATTACATGGAGAATAATTACTGTTGCTCCTGTGCATTACATGAAGAATAATCACAGTGCCCCTGTGCATCACATGGAGAATAATCACTGTGCCCTTGTGCATCACATGGAGAATAATCACTGTGCCCCTGTGCATTACATGGAGAATAATCACTGTGCCCCTGTGCATTACATGAAGAATAATCACAGTGCCCCTGTGCATTACATGGAAAATAATAATTGTGCCCCTGTGCATCACATGGAGAAAAATCACTGTGCCCCTGTGCATCACATGGAGAATAATCACTGTGCCCCTCTGCATCACATGGAGAATAATCACTGTGCCCCTATGCATTACATGGGGAATAATCACTGTGCCCCTGTGCATTACATGAAGAATAATCACCGTGCCCCTGTGCTTACATGAGGAATACTCACAGTGCCCTGTGCATTACATGAAGAATAATCACAGTGCCCTATGCATTACATGGAGAATAATCACTGTGCCCTGTGCATTACATGGAGAATAATAATTGTGCCCCTGTGTATCACATGGAGAATAATCACAGTGCCGCTGTGCATTACATGGAGAATAATCACTGTGCCCCAATGAATTACATGGAGAATAATTACTGTGCCCCTGTGCATTACATGAAGAATAATCACAGTGCCCCTATGCATTACATGGAGAATAATCACTGTGCCCCTGTGCATTACATGAATAATAATCACTGTGACCCTATGAATTACATGGAGAATAATTACTGTGCCCCTGTGCATTACATGGAGAATAATCACTGTGCCCCTATGCATTAAATTGAGAATAATTACTGTGCCCCAGTGCATTACATGGAGAATAATCACTGTGCCCCTGTGCATTACATGAAGAATAATCACTGTGCCTCTGTGCATTACATGGAGAATAATCATTGTGCCCCTGTGCATCACATGGAGAATAATCACTGTGCCCCTCTGCATCACATGGAGAATAATTACTGTGCCCCTGTGCATTACATGGAGAATAATTACTGTGCCCCTGTGCATTACATGAGGAATAATCACAGTGCCCCTATGCATTACATGGAAAATAATCACTGTGCCCCTATGCATTACATGGAGAATAATTACTGTGCCCCTGTGCATTATATGAAGAATGATCACAGTGCTCCTATGCATTACATGGAGAATAATCACTGTGCCCCCGTGCATTACATGAAGAATAATCACTGTGCCCTATGCATTACATGGAGAATAATCACTGTGCCCCCGTGCATTACATGGAGAATAATCACTGTGTCCCTGTGCATTACATGGAGAATAATAATTGCGCCCCAGTGCATCACATGGAGAATAATCATTGTGCCCCTGTCCATCCCATGGAGAATAATCACTGCGCCCCTCTGCATCACATGGAGAATAATTACTGTGCCCCTGTGCATTACATGGAGAATAATTACGATGCCCCTATGCATTACATGGAGAATAATTACTGTTGCTCCTGTGCATTACATGAAGAATAATCACAGTGCCCCTGTGCATCACATGGAGAATAATCACTGTGCCCCTGTGCATCACATGGAGAATAATCACTGTGCCCCTGTGCATTACATGGAGAATAATCACTGTGCTCCTATGCATTACATGAAGAATAATCACAGTGCCCCTGTGCATTACATGGAAAATAATAATTGTGCCCCTGTGCATCACATGGAGAAAAATCACTGTGCCCCTGTGCATCACATGGAGAATAATCACTGTGCCCCTCTGCATCACATGGAGAATAATCACTGTGCCCCTATGCATTACATGGGGAATAATCACTGTGCCCCCATGCATTACATGAAGAATAATCACTGTGCCCCTGTGCATTCCAAGGAGAATAATAATTGTGCCCCTGTGCATCACATGGAGAATAATCACTGTGCCCCTGTCCATCCCATGGCGAATAATCACTGTGCCCCTCTGCATCACATGGAGAATAATTACGGTGCCCCTGTGCATTACATGGAGAATAATTACGGTGCCCCTATGCATTACATGGAGAATAATTACTGTGCTCCTGTGCATTACATTAAGAATAATCACAGTGCCCCTGAGCATCACATGGAGAATAATCACTGTGCCCCTGTGCATCACATGGAGAATAATCACTGTGCCCCTGTGCATTACATGGAGAATAATCACTGTGCCCCTGTGCATTACATGAAGAATAATCACAGTGCCCCTGTGCATTACATGGAAAATAATAATTGTGCCCCTGTGCATCACATGGAGAATAATCATTGTGCCTCTGTGTATCACATGGAGAATAATCACTGTGCCCCTCTGCATCACATGAAGAATAATTACTGTGCCCCTGTGCATTACATGGAGAATAATAACTGTGCCCCTATGCATTACATGTAGAATAATTACTGTGCCCCTATGCATTATATGAGGAATAATTACAGTGCCCCTATGCATTACATGGAGAATAATCACTGTGCCCCTATGCATTACATGGAGAATAATTACTGTGCCCCTGTGCATTATATGAAGAATGATCACAGTGCTCCTATGCATTACATGGAGAATAATCACTGTGCCCCCGTGCATTACATGAAGAATAATCACTGTGCCCCTGTGCATTACATGGAGAATAATCACTGTGCCCCTGTGCATTACATGGAGAATAATCACTGTCTCCCTTTGCATTACATGGAGAATAATAATTGCGCCCCTGTGCATTACATGGAAAATAATCATTGTGCCCCTGTCCATCCCATGGAGAATAATCACTGCACCCCACTGCATCACATGGAGAATAATTACTGTTCACCAGTGCATTAGATGGAGAATAATTACGGTGCCCCTATGCATTACATGGAGAATAATTACTGTTGCTCCTGTGCATTACATGAAGAATAATCACAGTGCCCCTGTGCATCACATGGAGAATAATCACTGTGCCCTTGTGCATCACATGGAGAATAATCACTGTGCCCCTGTGCATTACATGGAGAATAATCACTGTGCCCCTGTGCATTACATGAAGAATAATCACAGTGCCCCTGTGCATTACATGGAAAATAATAATTGTGCCCCTGTGCATCACATGGAGAAAAATCACTGTGCCCCTGTGCATCACATGGAGAATAATCACTGTGCCCCTCTGCATCACATGGAGAATAATCACTGTGCCCATATGCATTACATGGGGAATAATCACTGCGCCCCCGTGCATTACATGAAGAATAATCACTGTGCCCCTGTGCATTACATGAGGAATAATCACAGTGCCCCTGTGCATTACATGAAGAATAATCACAGTGCCCCTATGCATTACATGGAGAATAATCACTGTGCCCCTGTGCATTACATGGAGAATAATAATTGTGCCCCTGTGTATCACATGGAGAATAATCACAGTGCCCCTGTGCATTACATGGAGAATAATCACTGTGTCCCAATGAATTACATGGAGAATAATTACTGTGCCCCTGTGCATTACATGAAGAATAATCACAGTGCCCCTGTGCATTACATGGAGAATAATCACTGTGCCCCTGTGCATTACATGAATAATAATCACTGTGCCCCTATGAATTACATGGAGAATAATTACTGTGCCCCTGTGCATTACATGGAGAATAATCACTGTGCCCCTATGCATTACATGGAGAATAATTACTGTGCCCCAGTGCATTACATGGAGAATAATCACTGTGCCCCTGTGCATTACATGGAGAATAATAATTGTGCCCTTGTGTATCACATGGAGAATAATCACAGTGCCCCTGTGCATTACATGAAGAATAATCACAGTGCCCCTATGCATTACATGGAGAATAATCACTGTGCCCCTGTGCATTACATGGAGAATAATTATTGTGCCCTTGTGTATCACATGGAGAATAATCACAGTGCCCCTGTGCATTACATGGAGAATAATCACTGTGTCCCAATGAATTACATGGAGAATAATTACTGTGCCCCTGTGCATTACATGAAGAATAATCACAGTGCCCCTGTGCATTACATGGAGAATAATCACTGTGCCCCTGTGCATTACATGAATAATAATCACTGTGCCCCTATGAATTACATGGAGAATAATTACTGTGCCCCTGTGCATTACATGGAGAATAATCACTGTGCCCCTGTGCATTACATGGAGAATAATTACTGTGCCCCAGTGCATTACATGGAGAATAATCACTGTGCCCCTGTGCATTACATGAAGAATAATCACTGTGCCTCTGTGCATTACATGGAGAATAATCATTGTGCCCCTGTGCATTACATGGAGAATAATCACTGTGCCCCTGTGCATTACATGAAGTATAATCACAGTGCCCATGTGCATTACATGGAAAATAATAATTGTGCCCCTGTGCATCACATGGAGAATAATCACTGTGCCCCTCTGCATCACATGGAGAATAATTACTGTGCCCCTGTGCATTACATGGAGAATAATTACTGTGCCCCTATGCATTACATGGAGAATAATTACTGTGCCCCTGTGCATTACATGAGGAATAATCACAGTTCCCCTATGCATTACATGGAAAATAATCACTGTGCCCCTATGCATTACATGGAGAATAATTACTGTGCCCCTGTGCATTATATGAAGAATGATCACAGTGCTCCTATGCATTACATGGAGAATAATCACTGTGCCCCCGTGCATTACATGAAGAATAATCACTGTGTCCCCTGTGCATTACATGGAGAATAATCACTGTGCCCCTGTGCATTACATGGAGAATAATCACTGTGTCCCTGTGCATTACATGGAGAATAATAATTGCGCCCCAGTGCATCACATGGAGAATAATCATTGCGCCCCTGTCCATCCCATGGTGAATAATCACTGCGCCCCTCTGCATCACATGGAGAATAATTACTGTGCCCCTGTGCATTACATGGAGAATAATTACGATGCCCCTGTGCATTACATGGAGAATAATTACTGTTGCTCCTGTGCATTACATGAAGAATAATCACAGTGCTCCTGTGCATCACACGGAGAATAATCACTGTGCCCCTGTGCATCACATGGAGAATAATCACTGTGCCCCTGTGTATTACATGGAGAATAATCACTGTGCTCCTATGCATTACATGAAGAATAATCACAGTGCCCCTGTGCATTACATGGAAAATAATAATTGTGCCCCTGTGCATCACATGAAGAATAATCACTGTGCCTCTGTGCATTACATGGAGAATGATCATTGTGCCCCTGTGCATTACATGGAGAATAATCACTGTGCCCCTGTGCATTATATGAAGAATGATCACAGTGCTCCTATGCATTACATGGAGAATAATCACTGTGCCCCCGTGCATTACATGAAGAATAATCACTGTGCCCCTGTGCATTACATGGAGAATAATCACTGTGCCCCTGTGCATTACATGGAGAATAATCACTGTGTCCCTGGGCATTACATGGAGAATAATAAATGCGCCCCAGTGCATCACATGGAGAATAATCATTGTGCCCCTGTCCATCCCATGGAGAATAATCACTGCGCCCCTCTGCATCACATGGAGAATAATTACTGTGCCCCTGTGCATTACATGGAGAATAATTACGATGCCCCTATGCATTACATGGAGAATAATTACTGTTGCTCCTGTGCATTACATGAAGAATAATCACAGTGCCCCTGTGCATCACACGGAGAATAATCACTGTGCCCCTGTGCATCACATGGAGAATAATCACTGTGCCCCTGTGTATTACATGGAGAATAATCACTGTGCTCCTATGCATTACATGAAGAATAATCACAGTGCCCCTGTGCATTACATGGAAAATAATAATTGTGCCCCTGTGCATCACATGGAGAAAAATCAATGTGCCCCTGTGCATCACATGGAGAATAATCACTGTGCCCCTCTGCATCACATGGAGAATAATCACTGTGCCCCTATGCATTACATGGGGAATAATCACTGTGCCCCCGTGCATTACATGAAGAATAATCACTGTGCCCCTGTGCATTACATGGAGAATAATCACTGTGCCCCTGTGCATTCCAAGGAGAATAATAATTGTGCCCCTGTGCATCACATGGAGAATAATCACTGTGCCCCTGTCCATCCCATGGCGAATAATCACTGTGCCCCTCTGCATCACATGGAGAATAATTACGGTGCCCCTGTGCATTACATGGAGAATAATTATAGTGCCCCTATGCATTACATGGATAATAATTACTGTGCTCCTGTGCATTACATTAAGAATAATCACTGTGCCCCTGAGCATCACATGGAGAATAATCACTGTGCCCCTGTGCATCACATGGAGAATAATCACTGTGCCCCTATGCATTACATGGCGAATAATCACTGTGCCCCTGTGCATTACATGAAGAATAATCACAGTGCCACTGTGCATTACATGGAAAATAATAATTGTGCCCCTGTGCATCACATGGAAAATAATCACTGTGCCCCTGTGCATCACATGGAGAATAATTACTGTGCCCCTCTGCATCACATGGAGAATAATCACTGTGCCCCTATGCATTACATGGAGAATAATCACTGCGCCCCCGTGCATTACATCAAGAATAATCACTGTGCCCCTGTACATGACATGGAGAATAATCACTGTGCCCCTGTGCATTACATGGAGAATAATAATTGTGCCCCTGTGCATCACATGGAGAATAATCACTGTGCCCATGTGCATCCCATGGAGAATAATCACTGTGCCCCTCTACATCACATGGAGAATAATTACTGTGCCCCTGTGCATTACATGGAGAATAATTATGGTGCCCCTATGCATTACATGGAGAATAATTACTGTGCCCCTCTGCATTACATGGAAAATAATCACTGTGCCCCTGTGCATCACATGGAGAATAATCATTCTGCCCCTGTGCATTACATGGAGAATAAGCACTATGCCCCTGTGCATTACATGGAGAATAATTATGGTGCCCCTATGCATTACATGGAGAATAATTACTGTTGCTCCTGTGCATTACATGAAGAATAATCACAGTGCCCCTGTGCATCACATGGAGAATAATCACTGTGCCCTTGTGCATCACATGGAGAATAATCACTGTGCCCCTGTGCATTACATGGAGAATTATCACTGTGCCCCTGTGCATTACATGAAGAATAATCACAGTGCCCCTATGCATTACATGGAAAATAATAATTGTGCCCTTGTGCATCACATGGAGAAAAATCACTGTGCCCCTGTGCATCACATGGAGAATAATCACTGTGCCCCTCTGCATCACATGGAGAATAATCACTGTGCCCCTGTGCATTACATGGGGAATAATCACTGCGCCCCCGTGTATTACATGAAGAATAATCACTGTGCCCCTGTGCATTACATGAGGAATAATCACAGTGCCCCTGTGCATTACATGAAGAATAATCACAGTGCCCCTATGCATTACATGGAGAATAATCACTGTGCCCCTGTGCATTACATGCAGAATAATAGTTGTGCCCCTGTGTATCACATGGAGAATAATCACAGTGCCCCTGTGCATTACATGGAGAATAATCTCTGTGCCCCAATGAATTACATGGAGAATAATTACTGTGCCCCTGTAAATTACATGAAGAATAATCACAGTGCCCCTATGCATTACATGGAGAATAATCACTGTGCCCCTGTGCATTACATGAATAATAATCACTGTGCCCCTATGAATTACATGGAGAATAATTACTGTGCCCCTGTGCATTACATGGAGAATAATCACTGTGCCCCTATGCATTACATGGAGAATAATTACTGTGCCCCAGTGCATTACATGGAGAATAATCACTGTGCCCCTGTGCATTACATGAAGAATAATCACTGTGCCTCTGTGCATTACATGGAGAATAATCATTGTGCCCCTGTGCATTACATGGAGAATAATCACTGTGCCCCTGTGCATTACATGAAGAATAATCACAGTGCCCCTGTGCATTACATGGAAAATAATAATTGTGCCCCTGTGCATCACATGGAGAATAATCATTGTGCCCCTGTGCATCACATGGAGAATAATCACTGTGCCCCTCTGCATCACATGGAGAATAATTAGTGTGCCCCTGTGCATTACACGGAGAATAATTACTGTGCCCCTATGCATTACATGGAGAATAATTACTGTGCCCCTGTGCATTACATGAGGAATAATCACAGTGCCCCTATGCATTACATGGAAAATAATCACTGTGCCCCTATGCATTACATGGAGAATAATTACTGTGCCCCTGTGCATTACATGAAGAATGATCACAGTGCTCCTATGCATTACATGGAGAATAATCACTGTGCCCCCGTGCATTACATGGAGAATAATCACTGTGTCCCTGTGCATTACATGGAGAATAATCACTGTGCCCCCGTGCATTACATGGAGAATAATCACTGTGTCCCTGTGCATTACATGGAGAATAATAATTGTGCCCCAGTGCATCACATGGAGAATAATCATTGTGCCCCTGTCCATCCCATGGAGAATAATCACTGTGCCCCTCTGCATCACATGAAGAATAATTACTGTGCCCCTGTGCATTACATGGAGAATAATTACGATGCCCCTATGCATTACATGGAGAATAATTATTGTTGCTCCTGTGCATTACATGAAGAATAATCACAGTGCCCCTGTGCATCACATGGAGAATAATCACTGTGCCCCTGTGCATCACATGGAGAATAATCACTGTGCCCCTGTGCATTACATGGAGAATAATCACTGTGCCCCTATGCATTACATGAAGAATAATCACAGTGCCCCTGTGCATTACATGGAAAATAATAATTGTGCCCCTGTGCATCACATGGAGAAAAATCACTGTGCCCCTGTGCATCCCATGGCGAATAATCACTGTGCCCCTCTGCATCACATGGAGAATAATTACGGTGCCCCTGTGCATTACATGGAAAATAATTACGGTGCCCCTATGCATTACATGGAGAATAATTACTGTGCTCCTGTGCATTACATTAAGAATAATCACAGTGCCCCTGAGCATCACATGGAGAATAATCACTGTGCCCCTGTGCAGCACATGGAGAATAATCACTGTGCCCCTGTGCATTACATGGAGAATAATCACTGTGCCCCTGTGCATTACATGAAGAATAATCACAGTGCCCCTGTGCATTACATGGAAAATAATAATTGTGCCCCTGTGCATCACATGGAAAATAATCACTGTGCCCCTGTGCATCACATGGAGAATAATTACTGTGCCCCTCTGCATCACATGGAGAATAATCACTGTGCGCCTATGCATTACATGGAGAATAATCACTGCGCCCCCGTGCATTACATGAAGAATAATCACTGTGCCCCTGTACATTACATGGAGAATAATCACTGTGCCCCTGTGCATTACATGGAGAATAATAATTGTGCCCCTGTGCATCACATGGAGAATAATCACTGTGCCCATGTGCATCCCATGGAGAATAATCACTGTGCCCCTCTACATCACATGGAGAATAATTACTGTGCCCCTGTGCATTACATGGAGAATAATTACTGTGCTCCTGTGCATTAAATGAAGAATAATCACAGTGCCCCTATGCATTACATGGAGAATAATCACTGCGCCCTGTGCATTACATGAAGAATAATCACAGTGCCCCTGTGCATTACATGGAGAATAATCACTGTGCCCCTGTGCATTACATGGAGAATAATCACTGTGCCCCTGTGCATTACATGGAGAATAATCACTGTGCCCCTATGCATTACATGGAGAATAATAATTGTGTCCCTGTGCATCACATGGAGAATAATTACTGTGCCCTATGCATTACATGAAGAATATTTACTGTGCCCCTCTGCATTACATGGAAAATAATCACTGTGCCCCTCTGCAATACAGGGAGAATAATAACTGTGCCCCTGTGCATTACTTGGAAAATAATCACTGTGCCCCTGTGCATTACATGGAGAATAATCACTGTGCCCCTATGTATTACATGGAGAATAATAATTGTGCCCCTGTGCATCACATGGAGAATAATTACTGTGCCCTATGCATTACAAGAAGAATAATTACTGTGCCCCTCTGCATTACATGGAAAATAATCACTGTGCCCCTCTGCATTACAGGGAGAATAATAACTGTGCCCCTGTGCATTACTTGGAAAATAATCACTGTGCCCCTGTGCATCACATGGAGAATAATCATTCTGCCCCTGTGCTTTACATGGAGAATAAGCACTGTGCCCCTATGCATTACATGGAGAATAATCACTGTGCCCCTGTGCATCACATGGAGAATAATCACTGTGCCCCTCTGCATCACATGGAGAATTATTACTGTGCCCCTGTGCATTACATGGAGAATAATCACAGTGCCCCTGTGCATTACATGGAGAATAATCACAGTGCCCCTGTGCATTACATGGAGAATAATCACTGTGCCCCTGTGCATTACATGAAGTATAATCACAGTGCCCCTGTGCATCACATGGAGAATAATCACTGTGCCCCTCTGCATCACATGGAGAATAATTAATATGCCCCTGTGCATTACATGGAGAATAATTACTGTGCCCCTATGCATTACATGGAGAATAATTACTGTGCCCCTGTGCATTACATGAGGAATAATCACAGTGCCCCTATGCATTACATGGAAAATAATCACTGTGCCCCAATGCATTACATGGAGAATAATTACTGTGCCCCTGTGCATTATATGAAGAATGATCACAGTGCTCCTATGCATTACATGGAGAATAATCACTGTGCCCCTGTGCATTACATGAAGAATAATCACTGTGCCCCTGTGCATTACATGGAGAATAATCACTGTGCCCCTGTGCATTATATGGAGAATAATCACTGTGTCCCTGTGCATTACATGGAGAATAATAATTGCGCCCCAGTGCATCACATGGAGAATAATCATTGTGCCCCTGTCCATCCCATGGAGAATAATCACTGCGCCCCTCTGCATCACATGGAGAATAATTACTATGCCCCTGTGCATTACATGGAGAATAATTACAATGCCCCTATGCATTACATGGATAATAATTACTGTTGCTCCTGTGCATTACATGAAGAATAATCACAGTGCCCCTGTGCATCACATGGAGAATAATCACTGTGCCCCTCTGCATCACATGGAGAATAATTACTATGCCCCTGTGCATTACATGGAGAATAATCACAGTGCCCCCTGTGCATTACATGGAAAATAATAATTGTGCCCCTGTGCATCACATGGAGAAAAATCACTGTGCCCCTGTGCATCACATGGAGAATAATCACAGTGCCCCTCTGCATCAAATGGAGAATAATCACTGTGCCCCTATGCATTACATGGGGAATAATCACTGCGCCCCCTTGCATTACATGAAGAATAATCACTGTGCCCCTGTGCATTACATGGAGAATAATCATTGTGCCCCTGTGCATTCCAAGGAAAATAATTATTGTGCCCCTGTGCATCACATGGAGAGTAATCATTGTGCCCCTGTCCATCCCATGGCGAATAATCACTGTGCCCCTCTGCATCACATGGAGAATAATTACGGTGCCCTGTGCATTACATGGAGAATAATTACGGTGCCCCTATGCATTACATGGAGAATAATTACTGTGCTCCTGTGCATTACATTAAGAATAATCACAGTGCCCCTGAACATCACATGGAGAATAATCACTGTGCCCCTGTGCATCACATGGAAAATAATCACTGTGCCCCTGTGCATCATATGGAGAATAATTACTGTGCCCCTCTGCATCACATGGAGAATAATCACTGTGCCCCTGTGCATTACATGAAGAATAATCACTGTGCCCCTGTACATTACATAGAGAATAATCACTGTGCCCCTTTGCATCACATGGAGAATAATAATTGTGCCCCTGTACATCACATGGAGAATAATCACTGTGCCCATGTGCATCCAATGGAGAATAATCACTGTGCCCCTCTACATCACATGGAGAATAATTACTGTGCCCCTGTGCATTACATGGAGAATAATCGCTATGCCCCTCTACATCACATGGAGAATAATCACTGTGCCCATGTGCATCCAATGGAGAATAATCACTGTGCCCCTCTACATCACATGGAGAATAATTACTGTGCTCCTGTGCATTAAATGAAGAATAATCACAGTGCCCCTATGCATTACATGGAGAATAATCACTGTGCCCTGTGCATTACATAATGAATAATCACAGTGCCCCTGTGCATTACATGGAGAATAATCACTGTGCCCCTGTGCATTACATGGAGAATAATCACTGTGCCCCTGTGCATTACATGGAGAATAATCACTGTGCCCCTATGCATTACATGGAGAATAATAATTGTGCCCCTGTGCATCACATGGAGAATAATTACTGTGCCCTATGCATTACATGAAGAATAATTACTGTGCCCCTCTGCATTACATGGAAAATAATCACTGTGCCCCTCTGCATTACAGGGAGAATAATAACTGTGCCCCTGTGCATTACTTGGAAAATAATCACTGTGCCCCTGTGCATCACATGGAGAATAATCATTCTGCCCTTGTGCATTACATGGAGAGTAAGCACTGTGCCCCTGTGCATCACATGGAGAATAATCACTGTGCCCCTCTGCATCACATGGAGAATTATTACTGTGCCCCTGTGCATTACATGGAGAATAATCACTGTGCCCCTCTGCATTACATGGAGAATAATCACAGTGCCCCTGTGCATTACATGGAGAATAATCACTGTGCCCCTGTGCATTACATGGAGAATAATCACTGTGCCCCTGTGCATCACATGGAGAATAATCACTGTGCCCCTGTGCATCACATGGAGAATAATTACTGTGCCCCTGTGCATTACATGTAGAATAATCACAGTGCGCCTCTGCATTACATGGGGAATAATCACTGTACCCCTGTGCATTACATGGAGAATTATCTATGTGCCCCTGTGCATCACATGGAGAATAATCACTGTGCCCCTGTGCATTACATGGAGAATAATCACTGCCCCCCTGTGCATTACATGGAGAATAATCACTGTCCCCATCTGCATCACATGGAGAATAATCACTGCCCCCCTGTGCATTACATGGAGAATAATCACTGTCCCCATCTGCATCACATGGAGAATAATCACTGTGCCCCTGTGCATTACATGGAGAATAATCACTGTGCCCCTATGCATTACATGGAGAATAATAATTGTGCCCCTGTGCATCACATGGAGAATAATTACTGTGCCCTATGCATTACATGAAGAATAATTACTGTGCCCCTCTGCATTACATGGAAAATAATCACTGTGCCCCTCTGCATTACAGGGAGAATAATAACTGTGCCCCTGTGCATTACTTGGAAAATAATCACTGTGCCCCTGTGCATCACATGGAGAATAATCATTCTGCCCCTGTGCATTACATGGAGAATAAGCACTGTGCCGCTGTGCATCACATGGAGAATAATCACTGTGCCCCTCTGCATTACATGGAGAATAATCACTGCCCCCCTGTGCATTTCATGGAGAATAATCACTGTCCCCATCTGCATCACATGGAGAATAATTACTGTGCCCCTGTGCATTACATGGAGAATAATCACAGTGCCCCTCTGCATTACATGGAGAATAATCACTGTGCCCCTGTGCATTACATGGAGAATAATCACTGTGCCCCTGTGCATCACATGGAGAATAATCACTGTGCCCCTCTGCATCACATGGAGAATAATTACTGTGCCCCTGTGCATTACATGTAGAATAATCACAGTGCTCCTCTGCATTACATGGAGAATAATCACTGTACCCCTGTGCATTACATGGAGAATTATCTATGTGCCCCTGTGCATCACATGGAGAATAATCACTGTGCCCCTGTGCATTACATGGAGAATAATCACTGCCCCCCTGTGCATTACATGAAGAATAATCACTGTCCCCATCTGCATCACATGGAGAATAATCACTGCGTCCCTGTGCATTACATGAAGGATCATGATTGGGTCTCCAGTCATAACCAACTTGTTATATATTTGAGATGTGAATGTTGAGAAATTCACCTTGACTGCAGAGTAAAGTGAAGCTCAATGGGTGAACCTTGGCATCCATCTCAAGAACGTAAAGCTAGTTAGTTCTGATTGGAGAAACATGATCATAATTATTTGGAGAACATGGATGTTTAGCTGCTCCAGTGTACTATTCATTTCAGATGAAAAGTATGGGAACAAGAAGTGTTTTACAACTTTGCAAGCCATAAATCACTTAGTGCTGCCATTCAGACAGTGGACAAAAGTGAAGTGGCCCTGTGATAAACAAACAGATTTAAAAGCTTTCATATGCTTCACTCTTCCACACTTTATTTATTTATATATTTTTTTCTGTGGACAGCAAAGTGTTTTGCAGCTTTTAAAGATGGAAAAATGCTTTGAGTGTTGGCTGGTTAATGCTTTTGCAAGACACTGGACTGTAACAGTGCTGAAAGTTGCTTAACAAAGTTGTACCTCTCTTATCTCAAGACAGGTGCTTAATAAAGTTGGACCTCTCTTATCTCAGACAGGTGCTTAACAAAGTTGGACCTCTCTTATCTCAGACAGGTGCTTAACAAAGTTGGACCTCTCATCTCAGACAGGTGCTTAACAAAGTTGGACCTCTCTTATCTCAGACAGGTGCTTAACAAAGTTGCAATTTTCCGGAATTTGTGGTGTAATCACTGAACTTCATGCACAACATATTATTTTCACACATACCATTAGATGAATGCAAAGTGTTAGTAATGACTTCTAATTGTGAAAAAAAATACCACAGTGCTAACTGTGCCAGTGACATACGAATGCAAGACATTAATTGGTATATAAATGATACAGAAAATGTTGATAAAATGATTTAATTTGAATTAGTACTACAGGAAAATATAAAGGCATATAGACAAAAACTGAACTAGAATCCAGTGTTAGCCTGACATTCACTAAGATCATGACAGTACTTTAATACTATTACACCTATTTTATTTATTTATTTATTTATTGTTTTTTTAACCAGGTTAGTCCCACTAGGTTAGTAGCCTGTTTTCAGGGGAGACCCAAGGTGGTATTTATATTACTAGGGTCAATTTGGCCAGGGCATTAGGATACTTTTCTTATTTGTTTAATTCTGTAATTGTGGAAGACCCAGGCACAATTATGTGTGCACATCTCAATCCTGGCATAGTGGCAGCTGGGAGGATGGTGCACAATTTGGAGTTGATGGAGAGAGCAGAGGAGAATGCCAGCTCATAGCAGGAAGATTTTGAGATAATGTTTCAGAATAATTTGTTTGCCAAATCAGAATCAATGGCCAATGAATAGTATGTGGTTACAACCCTCCAGTTGGGAAGGGTGGTGGATGATATATTAGAGGAGATGCTGTTACAAAGTGAACCAGAAAATGGAGGAGATGAAATGTTGGGAGAAATACTGGATAAAATCCAGAATGAAGAGGCAGAGGAAATTACAAATAGGGTTGCTGAACCAAAAAAAAAAAAAGAAAATAATCAAATGCTGAGACAGTTGAGAGTATGCAGAAACAGAAAGAAAAAAAGAGATGGTGGTCTGAAAAGAAAGCATGTAATGAAAATACAAAGCAAAAAGAACACTGAGCTAAGCAGACCTGAGGTATTGAACACTATAGTTTTACCTCTAGGTGCTGAGTTACAAGAGGTAAGAGCTTTTATTTTTATAAATAAAGAGACTTTCTGTGGCATTACTTTTGAGAGTGTTCAGGGAATGGAGACATTTTTGTATGAATATGAAAACAGACATGTAGGAGGGCCAGTTTGAAGGAGATTGGAGACTGTAAAGTGGTGATCGGGGAACGTGTAGTTAGACAGCATAGGATGGTGGTTTGTAAGATGACGTTGGTGATCAAGAAGAGGAGGAGGAGTGTGAGGGCAGCACCAAGGATCAAATGGTGGAAATTGAAAAAGGGTAATTGTGAGGTGGTGTTCAGGGAAGAGTTAGGACACTGGGTGGCAGTGAAGAGTTACCAAATAGCTGGGTAACTACAGCAGAGCTAGTAAGGGAGAAGGCTAGAAAGGTGCTTGGTATGACATCTGGACAGAGGAAGGATGACAAGGAGACATGGTAGTGGAATGAGGAAGTACAGGAGAGTATACAGAGAAAGAGGTTGGCAAAGAAGAAGTGGGATTGTCAGAGAGATGAAGAAAGTAGACAGGAGTATAAGGAGATGAGGTGCATGGCAAAGAGAGAGGTGGTGAAGGCTAAGGGTAAGGCATATGAAGAGTTGTATGAAAGGTTGGACACTAAGGAGGGAGAAAAGGACCTGTACCGATTGACTAGACAGAGGGACCGAGCTAGGAAAGATGTGCAGCAGGTAAAGGTGATAAAGGATAATGAAGGAAATATACTTACAAGCAAGGAGAGTGTGTTGAGCACATGGAAAGAGTAAGTTGAGGGGTTGATGAATGAAGAGAATGAGAGGTAGAGAAGGTTGGATGATGTGGGGATAGTGAATCATGAAGTGCAATGGATTAGCAAGGATTAAGTAAGGATAGCTATGAAGAGGATGAAGAATGGAAAGGCTGTTGGTCCAGATGACATACCTGTGGAAGCATGGAGGTGTTTAGGTTAAATGGCAGTGGAGTTTTTAACCAGATTGTTTAATGAAATTTTGGAAAGTGAGAGGATGCCTGAGGAATGGAGAAAAAGTGTTTTGGTACAGATTTTTAAGAATAAGGATGATGTGCAGAGCTGTAGTAACTACAGAGGGATTAAAATGATCAGTCACAGCATGAAGTTATGGGAAAGAGTAGTGGAAGCTAGGTTAAGAAGGGACGCGATGATTAGTGATCAGCAGTACATCTTCATGCTGGGAAAGAGCACTACAGATGCAATGTTTACTCTGAGAGTGTTGATGGAGAAGCACAGAGAAGGTCAGAAGGAGTTGCACTGTGTCTTTGTAGACTTGGAGAAAGCATATGACAGGGTACTTAGAGAGGAGTTGTGGTATTGTATGAGGAAGTCGGGAGTGTCAGAGAAGTATGTAAGAGTGGTACAGGATATGTACGAGGATAGTGTGACAGCGGTGAGGTCTGCGGTGGGAGTGACGGATGTGTTTAAGGTGGAGGTGGGTTACATCAAGGATCAGCTCTGAGCCCTTTCTTATTTGCAATGGTGATGGACAGGTTGACAGACGAGATCAGACAGGAGTCCCCATGGACTATGATCTTTGCAGATGACATTGTGATCTGTAGAGAGAGTAGGGAACAGGTGGAGGAGACCCTGGAGAGATGGAGATATGCTCTAGAGAGAAGAGGAATGAAGGTCAGCAGGACTAAGACAGAATATATGTGTGTGAATGAGAGGGAGAATAGAGGAATGGTGAGGATGCAAGGAGTAGAGGTGGCGAAGGTGGATGAGTTTAAATACTTGGGATCAATAGTTCAGAGTAATGGTGAGTGTGGAAGAGAGTTGAAGAGAGTACAGGCAGGATGGAGTGGGTGGAGAAGAGTGTCAGGACTGATTTGTGATAGATGCGTACCAGTAAGAGTGAAAGGGAAGGTCTACAAGAGGGTAGTGAGACCAACTATGTTATATGGGTTGGAGACATTGGCATTTACAAAAAGGCAGGAGTTAGAGCTGGATGTGGCAGAGTTAAAGATGTTAAGATTTGCACTGGGTGTGACGAAGTTGGACCAGATTAGGAATAAGTATATTAGAGGGTCAGCCCAGGTTGGAAGGTTTGGAGACAAAGCCAGAGAGGCAAGATTACGTTGGTTTGGACATGTGCTGAGGAGGGATGCTGAGTATATTGGGAAAAGGATGCTAAGGATGAAGCTACCAGGTAACCAGAAAAGAGGAAGGCCTAAGATAAGGTTTATGGATGTGGTGAGAGAGAACTTGCAGGTATTTGGTGTGACAGACCAAGATGCAGAGGACAGGAAGAAATGGAAACAGATGATCAGCTGTGGCGACCCCTAACAGAAACAGCCAAAAGATGATGATGATGATGAAAACAGACAAAATGATAACCCATGAAACAAGTATGTGAACTAAAGAAAAAACTATCATACAATTTTGTGCAGAAATAGAAAAATAGACTTTACAAATATATTTTACAATGTTTGTAAGGAAATGATGGACATCTCAAAAGTCTATGACAATAGAGGGTTATGAACTGGGGGAAGGGATTGTAATGTTGTTTTGAGAATGGAAATGGAAAAGATTGTGCACATTCCAAGTGTTTTATATGTTGATGTTAACAGGGGAATAGTAAAATATTGGAGACAACCAAAGCCATCTTTTAGTGGGAAAGAAGGACATTTTGTAATAATTGTGATAAAAATGTGATATATGTGGGAAGACAGGACATGATGCAAATATGTGTATTAGAATGTTGTGAATACCAACAAACTGGGTGTAAATATGAGGCTAATGATATTAAAAACAGGAGAGGATATAGAACAAACTGAAAAAGACTGGAGATTGAAAATATAGAAGAAAAGATAAAAATAAAGAACAAGAAGACAGAAAGGAGCTAGAACAAGAGTCAGAAATTAGTGATGAGAAAGATACAAAACTATAAAGTATTGAAAAGAAAAAATAAATCTATCGAAAGAAAAGGGAAAGATATGAAAATCAATTTTAAAGGAATGAATTTAAAAGAAAAAAGAAAGGAAATGGATAACAAAAATTAAAAGGGATAAATGATTTCTCCTAAATTATGGAATAGAGAAAGTAATATTTTAGGAATTCTTTCAGTAAATGTAATTAGCATAAAATATAGTAAGAAGAATAGGAATTTTAGAATGGTGTAATAAATCTGACATAGATATAATTGCATTAGAAGACATAAGATGTTTAACAGAGGAAGAAAGACTGCAAATAGAATATGAAATCTGGGAAATTAATTCTGTTCAGGAATAGCAGCATTATGTAGAAGAATGATAAATTAGATGTAACATTAATAAGAACGGGAAGGTTAACCATTATTGATGTTAGATGGCATAATATATAGAATTATAACATTATATACATATGTTATGTGCAAAAAATGAGAGTTTATTTCAACAACTATTGGATTATGTAGCAGTAAATATGAGTAATATAATAACAGGAGATTTTAATGGTGATTTAAGAGGCATAAAGAAAAAGAAAGGACATGGTATACAAATGTTTGAAGTAATAAAATGTGGAAAGTTAGTTATTTGGAATAGAAAGTACTGGATGTATATAAGAGGAGTTCTTAATCAGAAATAAATAATTTTATAAAGGAATAATGACAGAAGGAGAATAGTGGATTTACAGATCATTGAGCAATATGGATGAAGATAAATGAAAGTAAAGAACATATAAAGATAGGAAAAGGAATAAAAAGGATACATGAGAAAGAATGGAATGAAAAGGGAAAGGAAGAAATAATGTTATTATGGACAGATTGTAGAAAATCAGAAACAAATTCCTAAGCTTCCTTTCTCCTTTTAAAAAGCCAAAGTGATGCCAACCTATCTCTTAAAGAGATACTGCATAAAAACAATGATTACCACTACAAATTCATTTATAAAACTGCACACTAAAAAGTATACACAACACCTGCTATAAACAGAAAAATATTAGATAATTGTTAAGCAGACCATAAAATAGCAGAGAAAAACCACAAAGAAAATTTTGTTTTAAGTAACACTAAAATACATAATAAATAAATACTAAATACTTAATAAGATGTGATAAAAAATGCCACTGCATCCACAATGCAAAATTTAGATAATAGCAGCCTTACCTTTTAAAACTGGTTAAATGCTAATAAAATCATTAATACCTGGAAAAAAACTCCTGCATTAAGCAACAGCTGCCAGAAGACCTCACATTGTTCCAGTAAGAGCCCCCAGTCCAAGTCCCATCCCTTAATGGGAACCAGGACTTTTTCTAGAATAAGGAATACAAACTTCCTAAAATGCTTACACATAGTAAAATGCTTGTAAAGGGCATTAGCAGTTTGTGCTTTTTTAGTTGCATGTAAGTGTATAAATGTTGATAAATTCTGGTTGTAAGTGGTCCTATGGCTTTGCCTACATAGAATGCAGGGCAGGATAAGCAGAAGGCTATGTAAACTACCCCTTTTGTTTCACAGTTGTAATTCACATTCACTGTTATCAATTTCAAATAATCTGCAACAGAAAAAATGTGAACATTGTGGGATAAACCTGTATTGTTTACAGGCCCCATAAATTTTCATCTCCACATTCACAATATCAAAGTTGTCTTTATTATTTTCAAATAATAATTTTAACTTCTTTCTATTTTTGTAGACAAACTTTGGTTGTTACCCTAACTCGTTGGTTAATCCAAAAGTACCAAATACTAAATTCCAATGGCTCTTTATTGCTTTCTTAAGAGAATACACATCTCTATTATATTAGATTACCAGGGCTTGTGATATATTTTCTTCCTTCATTGCTTTTTGTGGTAATGGATAAGAATTCTGTAAGTGAGGCCCATAATCAGTACTCCTTTTTTCAGATACCCATGTATACATCTCATCCACCAACTCAAGCAGGTAGCCTCAATATTTAAATAAGTCCCTTAACTTGCTACCCTGTTCTTGGAATGTACTGTCATCAGACAACAACCTGCTTTACCTGATAAATTACCCTTTTGCCAGGTTTCTCTTCTGCCACAGGGAGTGTTGGCTGCCAAAGTGGAGAGATGCCTTTGAAAAATTTCTTTCCTAAAAATATTAGCTTCACATCCACCACATTCCATATTCTTGGTTATTTTAACATCAAGGAAGTTGATAGTATCTTTATTAACCTGGTGGATAAACTCAGAAAATCCAATGAGTGGTTGAGAAACTCAATAAATTGTGTTAATTTATCTACACTTCCTTTCTATAAGATAAAAATATCATACACCTTACCAAAGAAAGGAGAGTTAAAAACCATATTGGTTTCTCAAGTCCACAACACCATGTTTTCAAATATGGGGGCAGAGGCTGCCTCCATTGTGAAACATCTATGTTGTTTGTAGAACTTACCTTCAAAGTAGACAAAATTGTTGGTAAGTACCATCTCCATACATTGAAATACAAGGCTGGTGTCTCTTACATTCAATTCAGGACCCTTAACCATAGCTTCAAGAAACCAATCAAGCTCATGGCCATGGGGTATAACAGTAAAAAGATCCTTGATGTTGATGGTAACATAAAGACCCTCAGGCAAGAAAAGTATGTTAGCCAAACTTTCAAGGCAGTGCCAAGAGTCTTTCAAGAGGTGCTTCTTCTTGTTATAAAAATGCTTAAGTTTTAAATCCACTTGGCAAAGGGCTCAGTCTTAGATCCTGCTGATACCACTATGAGTCTTAATGGGGAGTCAGTTATGGATTTGTGGATCTTTGGGATCCTGAAAACCACAGGGATCCTGGGGTTCTTAGCCACAAAAAAAATCACTTGTCTTGACTACAGGACCACTTAGAAACAGAATTTATCAACAGTTATATGCAATTAAAAAACACAAAGTGCTAATGCCCTTTACAAGCAATCTATTGTGTGTAAGGATTTTAGGAATTTGTATTTGTTATTTCTGAAAAAGTCCTGGTTCCCATTAGGGGAGGGGGCTGAGAACTGCGACTGGAACAATATGAGGTTTTCTAGCAGTTATTGCTTAATGCAGGTGTTTTACCAGGTAATAATGATTTTATCAGCATTAAACCAGTTTTAAAAGGTAAGGCTACTATTATTTAAATTTTGCATTCTGCATGCAGTGGCATATTTTATTAGATTGTATTAAGGATTTAGTATGTATTTAATATGTGTTTTAGTGTTAACTACAACAACATTTTCTATGTGGTTTTCTCTGCTATTTTATGGTTTGTTTAACAATTATCTAATAATTTTTCTGTTCATGGCAAGTTTTAAGTGTATTCTTTTTAGTGTACAGTTTTATAAATCAGTTTGTAGTAGTAATTGTTTTTATGGAGTGCCTCTTAAAGACATAGGTTGGTACCACTTTGGCTTTTTAAATGGAGAAAGGAAGTGTAGGAATTTGTTTCTCATGAAGTTCTACAACTTATAGAATGAAAGAGCTTAAACCCATTCAAATTTATATTACCTGTGGCATTCTATATGGCATTTTTTGTTTTATATTGTTCTGGAGTACACCGTTGCTGTGGAAGTTGTGTTGGTTATACAATTATGGAAAGATCACATTACAGTGAAAACATGTTATGTCAACTGGTCAGAATGGTGGATTACATTTATAAATAAATATAAGAGAACATTTTTTTAATGGCAAAGGGGAAGTAGAAAAACAGAAAAAGAAAGATATGCAAAATATACAGAAATGCTTTTATAAAGCTATAAAGGAACAAGAGGGAGTATTTTGACAAAGGAAGATTTATTTAAAAGAAATTATGAAAAGATCAAGAATTTGTTATATAAACAAATATATTTATTATAAGGAAAGAAGGAAGAGGTGTCAGCATAATGTGTAATGAGAGAAAAAAATAAGGAATGAGAGATAGTAAGAAATCAAAAACAGATAATGGAAACCATAGTTCATCATGTGGAAGAAATGTTTAAAAAAATTGTAATAAAATATGGAAAGTTAAACATTTCTCAGATCAAGTTAATAGGGAAATTGAAAAAGAACTTGTATGAATTAGATAAATTTCTTAGACAAGTTAACATAGATTCAGTAGCAGGTGCAGATGGAATAGGGTATGAAATGTATAAACATTTAATGAATGACAAAAAGTATTTATTATATGTTTAAATGAATGGTTGAATGAAGGCTTTTGTTGTAAAGAACTGTTTAGTGGGATATTAAAATTTATTTGGAAAAGATGTGAAAAAGAAGATATAAAGAACTGGAGATCAATAGTATTAAATAATGCAGATTATAATTTTTTATGAAGATAGTTCAAGAAAGACTGGAAAAACAATATGGAAAATATACTGGAAGAAAATGTATATAGTATCACAGAAAAGGGATGTCAAGAATTATTAATGATAGTAAGAGAAATTATAAATAACATTGTAGGTAAAAGCAATGATGTAAAACTTATGGTAGATGCCATTAATAATGCATTTGCTTCAATAGAGCATATAATTTTAGTTGTAAAGTTTAAAAGGTTTTGCAACAACAAGATACCAATTTTGATTAATGGCTGGGTAAGTAAGGAAACAGGGACGAGTAATGGGATAAGACAAGGCTGTTCTGAGTGGTATATTGTTTGCTTTGGTTATGAATATGCTAGTGAGTAAAGTGAATAGTAAAATGAAGAATACAAAGTATATAACACAAACAAGTGTGCATATTCCAATTTCAATGAAATGCGCAGATGATATTATTATGATTACTAAAAGTAAATTATGGATAAAAGAAGATATTTTATGTGGAAGATTGTTTAAAGGAAATAGATATGACATTAAATAAGGCTAGAAGTAAAGGTTTAGGGGATACAATAAAAATGGGAGGAATACAGTTTACAAGGAAAGAAATCGCAGTATCGAGAATACAGTTTTGGTAATAAAACAATATGCAAAACACAATGGGAAATTTTGTTAGAAGAACTGAAAGAAATTTGCTGTCTGTAGAGAATGTATAGAGTATTCTAAAGAAAAAAAAACTGAATTTATAAATTCAGTATTAATGGGAATATTATCAAGAGTGTATATGATTCCAAGAAGACTTGAAAAACACGTTAGAAGTTATATCCACTTTTATATTGGGATCTAGATTAAATCCAGTCGAGAGGAGTGTTATACATGGACAAAGATGAAGGGGGAATATGAATATTAAATCCCGTAGAATTTCAGCTTCATTAAATTTGTATAAAGTGTTCAGATGGACAAATGAAGAAATGAGAAACTAATAGTAATAATTTTTAAGTATAAATATAAAAAATTTGGGAGACAATAAGAAGAAATTAGACAGAAAGAATAATGCATTAGTGAAGAAATAAAAATAAATAAAAATATGGAAGATAAAGCTTGATCAGATAGAAGAAGATTGAAAACTATGGTACAGGTATATAATGGTACAATATTATTGTGATGACCTTTGGAAACATTTAAAAGAAGAAAAGATTATGGCTATAAAGGAAAGAAACAAGTGGTGTAGTAATAAAGTAGACTGTCAGGATTTTCTATAGAGACTGGGAAAAAAGAAATTGCCAGTAAAAGCACATATGTCTTATAAAAAAGTAAGAGAATATATTTGTACTGTGGTGAAGAAGAAACCACAAAACATATTTCTCTAAGATGTAAAAAAGTACAGAAAGTATTGGAAAAACTATATGAAGAATATAAGACAAGAATAGACTACAACTTATTTTATGTAATATGGGTAATTTGGAATGAAAGATTAAATGAAATTATGTTTAGTGGAAAATGTCTTATCAGTGATATTAAGGAAAATCAGATTGTGGTTAAGGAAGAAAGAGTGGGAGTCTAGTTTAAAGAAAAAATGCATAAAGATAAAAAATAGAATGTATAAAGAAGAAATTAGAGTAAAATCTTGTAAATGTTGTAATTTTGTAAACATGTATAGAATTGTGTAAAAATGTAAATAATGAACCACTACTCTTTTCAATAGGTGCCATGGAATATTTTACATTAACTTGAGCTAGCAGCAACTCAAGCAGATAGGTCCTTTGCTTAACGTCCCATCTTAAGCATGGCATAATCAGGAGTGCAACACCCCCATTATGCTGTACTGCAGTGTCATCATTCAATCTACCTGGGGTGGGAATTGAACCTGCAGCCTTTGGCAAAAAAGGCAAGTGTGCTACCTGTTACACCACTGACACTGATAGGGGTTGTCTGTAGGATTAGAGCCCCTTACACTACATATCTATGAAATGCAGGTGAAAAAAACAACAGCATCATGCCATAGGAGTCTTATACTTAAAATAGAAGGTGAAGTGCATATGGTGAAAAATAGTCAAAAGGAATCAATGGTCACACCCAGACTGCCAGTTCTAAAGAAAAGTAAATCAGATGATGTTTATATATGGGAAGATGTCAAAGCTGCTATCAATCCCATTTTAAAGACACTGCAGTATCCCTTCAAAAACGTGGACATATTTTGCATCTCTGATAGGAGGGGAGTTTCCAAAAATGACGATGTACAAATACAGGCACAATTGAAAAATTGAATAAGCATCTAAGAAAATCCTAATAACGAACATGTATAAAGAGACTTCCATGATAGCTACATGCTGATCAACAGCTTAACTTCAGCTCTCCCAGTAGGAAAAGGGAAACTAAGAGATAAGGGCTAATAATTAGGACAGTTTTAGTAAAATTCTATTACTGGCTATTAAGTACACTGCCTGGATGGCAGCAAAGAAGAGACATAGACAGCCTGAAAGAAAATCAACTAGAAAAGCTGAAGACAAAAAATGACTGGGAAGAATCCCACAGCTATTCAGCAAAAAGCAGTTTAAACTCCAGCTCGTGGCTTTCAGTAATTTAGAGGAAAACTAAATCAAATGTGCTCAGAGCTGATTAAAATAAATGAAACATTGAAGGAGTATACAAAACTCAAGTAACAAAAGCTGAACAAATGGAAGAAGCTTTAAACAGCTATTCAAATGAGCTGATAAAACTGCAAAATCAGGTCAACATGAAGAAAAAGCCGCCTGGTATGAGACTGCTCAAGAAGAGCTATTTCACGAAATTGGTAGAATTAGAGGACAGAACACACAGAGAAAACCTGACATTTTCTGCCACACCAGGAGTACTATATGGAAAAGCCTGTATTAGCTGTATGAAAACCCAGGTAAATAATTGCACTAATATTCCACAGCAGGATTAGTTAATTGAAGGGGCACATTGTGTGTATGCTCCAAACCTGGCCATTAGTAAAGATGCAATCATACCTACAGAAAGAGATTATCTTGATAATACCCTAGCAGAAGGGCAAAGTATTAAAATTTGGAGACAGTAGAGTGTTTTTAGAAAATTATTATTCACTGTACACCACACAAAAGACAAGGACGTTTATCCTGGCAATCAAGGAATGTCAGGATACATGTGTGAGATTCAAGCTGTTGTATCCAGCGGTCTTCAGAATATTTTTTCCTCGAGGATCAAAGTAATTTTTGACGCAGAACAGGTTAAGGAGAAAATACAAAAGTTTGTCCAACAAAAAAATGAATCATCAAACAGAAGGAGACTCTGCTTCTCAATCTTCTGATACTAAAGGTCATACAGAGACTTTGTAGTGAAATCTTTCTCAATGTTCCAAAGGGAAATGCTTGAAAGACAAAAAAAAGCACAGAATTCACTAGACTAATCAAGCATACCTTGGTCTTGAACCAGAAGCTGGGGTTGGGAGATGGAGATGAACAGGAAGAAGACCAGCAACATGGAAATTAGTAAGTCTGAACTAGAAAGCATCAGTCATATTTGTGAATTATGTCTTTACAAGAAAAAGTGTCTGCCAAACAATAGGCATTTGCCCGCCAAACATTAGAGGGTGCATGTAATACAAAAGCTGGAAACAGACATTTAAAAAAGCTGACATAAAACAGGTGAGTATAATAACGTTATATCATAATGGCTCCGTATTATTTTGAAATGCGAATAACGTCACAGATGTAGACAAAAAGGTAAGAGACTTGAATTATATTAAGAAATGCAGAGTGCATATAGCAATGCTACATGAGACACATTTAGAAAGAAGTGAACATGTGAATTTGATACAGAAAGGATTTCACAATGGATATTCAGCAGAATATCAAAGACAAAGGAATTGGGGAGTACTTAAACTAATTGCTAGAGGAGCTCTAATAGTGATAGAGCAGAAGAAAAGGTAATAATGTAGATCTGTAGTAGTAAGGGGCTACTGGCAAGGGAAGAGGATTAAGCTGGCAGGTATTTATATTCCAGCTAAAACTGGTATAACAAAAGACTTCATGTTTTCATATACAAAACTGGGTTGGGTTCTAAAAGGATGCCTGTTCTTTTTTCTTGTAATGTGAGACCAGTCCTTGAGAGCTATAGGAAATTCTGGCCCATTCTTACGGCTGATGAGAATATCAGCAGAATTGTTGGATTCCCAACCCAGGTTTGTATATAAAAGCATGAAGTCTCTTAGAATATTATTGTGTTACCCTAAGAAATCTCAAGACAGTGGCACTAAAAGTCCTACAAAAGCCACTCTGCCATGTTCCAGATGTAATTTTTGTGAATACCTTGGTGCATCTGGTAAGTTTCATCACCCTGATTTAAATAGAGATATTGTTTTTAGGGTAAATTCCAGCTGTGAGACTAAGCACATTGTTTATCTGGCCCACTGTGTGATGTGCTGTTCATTTTATGTGGGCAAGACAGATAGATGGTTTAGGGATAGGATACATGAAAACCTCTACCATGTCAGGAATGGTATGGTGAGCAGTGCTCTTGCCAAACATGTTCTTGATACTGATCTTACTCATCAGTTTATGTTTTTAGCCATTGATAGAACTTTGCAGGATGGGTGGTTAGGAGATGTTAGGAATAAAACAGAAAGCAGTGAAATGAGATGGATAGTATGCTTAAGAGCAGACAATGGCAAGGGACTGAATGATAAAGTCCCTTTGAAACCTTTTCTGAATTCTAGACCCCTTTTTTAGATAGTTATATAGGTATATCACATGGAATTTTATCAATGCACTAAATATGCGTTTGCAGTATAATTTTATATATATATATATATATATATATATATATATATATATATATATATATACTTTTTTATATATTTTTGTAGATTTTTGTATATATCGGGTCTATACATTTTTATGATGTATTTTTACATATACTATATATGTATATATATATATATATATATATATATATATATATATATATATATATAGATTCACTAGATAATCTTGAAATAGTGAAATGTCGAATTTCAGTATTTCAAGACTGTATAGTCGAAATTCCACGTACCCGAAAACCCACAACCGCGAAAACCAAAATTTCGACCATACATATGCACACACACACAGACAAAAAAACACACACACACACACACACACACACACACACACACACACACACACACCACCACCACACAAACACACATACACCTACCTAACTACACTACAACAAACAAAACACACAAACACAACAAAACATACAAACACACCTGCCCTACCTATAAGCAGGGGGGGCAAGCCCCCCTGCACCCCACACCCACCTACTTTTATATACTAACTCCAAGGTTGCAATAAACACACAAACACAGAAAAAAACACCATTACATACACTCACTCACACTAAAATCCCTACCCAATACTCTTATGTAAACACCTCTTACCTGAATCCCCAGCCAAACCCACAAACCGCACCGCATGTCACTAAAGCAACACCATGACAGCAGATTCGACATTTCCACATTCAAGATAGTGCAGTTTTGTGTAACTGCACTTTCAACTATTCAGTCTCAAAATACTGAAATTCCACATTTCAGTATTTCGAGATTGCCTGGTGAACCAATATATATATATATATATATATATATATATATATATATATATATATATATATATATATATGTTTCAAATGTTTATGCATATTTTATATTAATATTCAATGCTGTTTCTAGTTGGTATTTGCAGTACAGTATGTTTCTTTATTGCTTGATTCTAGATTGAAACTAATTGGTTTTATCTGTCCTTGATTATTAATTAGGATGCTATGACTTTTAGCCTATTTAAAGCATGGTCCATCCATTCTAGTTTGTACGTCTGAAGAAGCAGTATTCTCGCTGTGAAAGCACTTACATCTGTTTATCAATAAACAAAATCTGGCTCTGACATCGTTTTGCACTGATTTTTATTAGATTATTGGGTTTATATTCGTTCAAAGCAGAGCATCCATCTGGTATTGTCCTGTTTTCCTTGGTTTTACAGATAATAATAACACTTTATATAAGCACTCTGATATATGTACTAGTTTAAAGAGGTTTTTCTTTGTCATTAAAAAAATATATTGTAAATTCTAGGGGTGGATGATGGAAAAACACTTCAGCATGTGGTGAGATTAAATACAATCTCAGACTTAATGCATTCAGACCACCTGGTTAAATGAACAGTTTTCCATTATTATTACAAGTATAGGGATCAGCTATGGAAAGATGTCCCACAGCTGCTATCATCTTGCAGCCTCATTTTCTGCTATAGAAGAGCATCTTTCTATGTACATTCAATGAAATGTTAATTGTGCTATGTTTTAATTATTAACTAATTGATTTTTTCTTATTTAAGTAGTGAAGTTTTAAGTTATATACAACTTTTTTTATTAACAGTTTATAGTGTTGGTTAAGTGATCATATGATGTTTGTTTATTTAAACAAAATCTAATTGAATCACTGTTTTGCAAAGTCCTAGTTGAATAAAGGATGCAAGTGGCCAATCTGTATTAATAAACTGTTTTATGTTTCAGAAGACTATTTCATCATAAATTGGTTTTCTGGTTTTGTACACTGAGTTCATGTGTTAGAGTTTACGGGCTAGAGACTGAGCAAAGAGTCCGAACCAGCTAATAGGAGACTAGCATCTCCTTTATATAAGGGACTCAAATCATGTAAGGCAAAAATAAATAAATAAATAACGGCAATTTAGCCAACTGACTAGTTAAATAGAATCGTTTAGTGGTGGGAGCCAGTGCAAACAGATCTGTCTGAGTGAAAGAAAAATTAATTTTCTGCAATTACCTGACCAATGGCAAGTCTGGAACAAAATATATGAAAAGTGCAAAGTTAAAACATGCAGCAAATAAAGAGCTACAGCTTAACTTCACACACTCTACTTATCCCAAGTTACTGCCTTTTTTAATGTCTCCAAATCTTTTGGGTTTCTAATACCATGAGGGGAATGGACCCCATTCCTAAGTCAAAGTACAATTAAAGGTCATGAAATTAGTATTGTTTCAATCTTTGATGTCAGCTAGGAATGCTCTTCGCAGCACCCGCGATGTGCCCAGTAATGACTCCTTCTGCAATTTGTATGGAGTTACATGCATTGGTAAAGTATCTAAATATGATTGTAGATTCTTTTTATAAGACCCATTGCTCCTACTACTATTGAGACTCTCTGGATGTACTTTGCATGCATACGCATGTACGATAAAGTGTGTAAGTGCACTACATACCAAAGATTACACAGGGCTTTCTTTAGTGCAACCACATAAACTTTGCTAGAAATTCTGTTACACACATGACTTAAGCTGCATCTTTTTAAGAATAAGTCTATTGTACAGTGGTAGTAATCACTGCCCAGTGGATTTAATATGTCTTATTGAAAATAAGCTGTTGTAATAAGCATTGTAGCATATAAACTACCAAAGGACTCCCCATCCCCATTGAGAGGGTTTGTGATGGTAATAATGTTCACATTTTAAATGCATTTGTATATATGAATATATATATACAAAATCATGTACCTTTAACATTATGTAATACCCATAATGCACAGGGAGTATTTCAGAGCTGAGAAGAAGAAGCTGTGATGGTAACTGTATTCCAAGTATCTTGCCATTTTGTGTCTAATGTCATTATTGATATTACAGATCAGCAGAGCTGGGCACCATTGGAGTGCAATGTGAGAGGCTCCTTCCAATCCCATATTCAGAGAAAGAGGAATCATTAAAAATACATACATGCACACACACTTGTATCTATCTATCTATCTATCTATCTATCTATCTATCTATCTATCTATCTATCTATCTATCTATCTATTTATCTGTCTGTCTGTCTATCTATCTATCTATCTATCTATCTATCTGTCTGTCTATATAGTATATATAGATATAAATTCACACTCAAACCCATGGACACACATGTGTGTGTGTGTGTGTGTGTGTGTGTGTGTGTGTGTGTGTGTGTGTGTGTGTGTGTGTGTGTGTGTCTATGGACATAATTATTAAGCTATTAAGCTTGAGCACATTCAAAAATTATCAATGTGCTATTGAAGAAGTCAAGGAATCCTCAGCCCAGTAGTCAGTGAGGGCGGATTTACTTACTCTCAGCAAATTTATTCACAAGGGCTTTCCCATGATGCATAAAATGTGCTGGTCTGGGTAAATCAAGCCTCACTGTGGGTTGGTCAGTGCTTACTAGTATATTAGAACTTTGTAAGCTGTATGTAAGTGTGCAGTCAGACACTGTAGATACTGAAGATTACTGTTACGTGGTGTGGACCTGAGAGGTACCAGTCTGAAGATGTATGGCAGGGTTTTTTAGCTAAAGCCATTAACCTGCTAATTTTTTTTATCGATTGACTGAGTCACTGATGTGTACCATGCCCTGGGAGCTGTTGCTAATCCCTTTAGAGCGATCATTCTTAAATATTGTCACAATTTAGCAGCTTAAGTTCATCAGAATAAAACATAACTCCAAGTTTTCTTTGCCTTCAGGTGGGAGCAAAAACTACTTACCAAACTGTTTTTAATCTTAGGAGCCCATTTACAGCATGTGGTTACAACTAAGTCAATATTTTTCAGTAGATCAGTCACTGCTTTTCTGCTTGTTTCAGTGCAGTTAAAGTCCAGAAATCATGATTCTTTTCTTATTCTTAGATTTATGACCTCTAAAGATATTACAGTCCATGTGTTACGTTCAGCACTAAAGCAGACTTTATTTGGACAGCCCTCTAGGGAATTTCTGCTGCAAAAGGTATACTTTCTGCAGAAGCTGTCAACACATTCTTTAAAAGTTCTGACACTAACATTATAACAACAAAATCATAAGAAAATGTTATTATCTGCAGCATTTATTTCACACTCACCCTACTCTCTGATGTTTATGAGTAATGGGGACTGGCTTTGAGTCTTTCTATTTTAAACATTTAAAAGTACTGACTTGTTTTTAGTTCTTATGGCTAAGATTCAAAATAAGCATAACTGCAGAGTTGTTCAGAATATAAGAAACGATGCCTTAGTAGGGTATTATAATTAAAATATGCAGATCTTTACCTAGTTCTGACTTTGATTGCCAAACATCTGAAATGCTTGGCAAAACCTTCCTTTTCTAGATTAAAACTTGTATAGATGGAATGGAGTGAAGCATTAATTAACTGAGGTATTTAAAAAGTTAGGATGAGTCTTTGTGCTACTTTTAACCTGTTGATACACATTTTCCCACTGTTTTGCTTGCCATTTGTCCTATGACTGTCACATTAACCTAGTTTCTCAGAGACTTACCATTACATATGCCTCTTCACCAGCAGTAGTGGTTCCAGCAACTTCCTCTCTGTGCCCCTTCCACCAAATAATGGTGGTAGTGTCCTGTATCCTGATTCAGAATCCATGTTGGGGGGGGGGGCATTCTATATCTGACACCCGTGGCATCTTTCCTTTATTGTCTCCTCTGATCGCCTCCCATACAACATGCATATGTAGCAACATCTGACTCTCAGTACCTCAACTTCTATGATTTCTAGCAGTCCTTTATTACTGCCTAGTCTATGACTAAGACTGCAGTTTGGTGACCACACATGGCTACTATCCAAGCCAGGAGGCAAGTCCTTCATATAATCAGTCTTCTTCTTTTGTTGTTGACTTTTAATATCCCCTATGAACTGTGAGCATAGTTGCCAATGTTTCATCACTTTATGCTGTTAAACTAATAATCCTACAAATGGTCAGCATTTAACTAGTTGATCTTTACTTTTAGATCTACCATGATAGTTCACCTTCCAACATACTGAAAGCAAACTGCATAAAGGACCAATAACTATCTCCATGAACCAGCAAGCAGTACAAAACAAACCTTGTTTTTTTCCCAAGCTTTGCTGCACTGCCCGCATGTCGGAACTTCTCCCCATACCTGCCTTACATGTGTGTGTGTGTGTGTGTGTGTGTGTGTGTGTGTGTGTGTGTGTGTGTGTGTGTGTGTGTGTGTGCACGAGCGCGCATGATACACATATTCACACACAAAACTCAACAGTATTTACATAGCAGTCACTCAGCAATGCAGAAAAGAAACATATTGGGACAACATGGGAGAACAGTGTAGTTGGCTACCCACAGTGAGCTGATATTATTATGTTTTACTCAAGTAGGAAGGGGTCAGTGACGGACAATGTGAAATATATTATTTTTCGCATTTATTTAAAAAACACAGATGACTCTTGGTTGACTGTCACTGCAGTAGCCTCTGAGCTGAGCCCACCCTGTACAAATTTGGGAATCCTGATAGCTGATTTTTTTCCCAGTGAGCTGAGCATGGCTATACAATTGGCCTCCTTTACAATATTGTACCTAGATTATTTGGTTTCATATGCTATATGTTTTGTATGTTAGAAAGTGGGACAACTTATTTATTTATCTTAGTGGGATAGCTAATTTATTTATTGCTTTGTTAACCAAGGTTGAATTCTGATGACCTAAATAAATTCTACTTTAATCCTCCTCTGATATATCACATTGCTAAAGCTGCTACCTATGCTTCTGACTTCCAGTCCCACTTAAATAGCTGCATTGATAAAGTAGCCTTTATATACACAAAATCTAACAATCCATCCATCCACAGCCCATTTTTTCCAATTTTTACACATGGGATAGGGGTGTTGCTTGCATAGCCAGCTTTAATCACCAGCGAACCCTGCCGTCACTGAGAGACCATTGCTCCTGGCGGGGCCCAAATACAGCAAGTTATCTTATCTTGATATTTTGTAACGTCTGTCAAACCAACAGAAGGTAGTACAGCAGTCTTGTATACTTAATAAACTAGGTGGGTAATAACTCTTATTTATATCTCATTTAAAATTCAAAGATATCGCTGGTTATAGTAACAGTGTTTTATCAAGTAACAGGCTTCACGATTACATTAATTATTTTACCACTGACATAGTGCCCCTGGTTTAGTTAAACCTTGCTGGTGGACATTTTCTTCACTAAAACTAATAACATAGCTAGCTTTAGGTACCTGCAATACCCATACTTGCAAGGGGGCCCTCTTTAACCATCCTTAACTGTGTGGGGGTCCCATAAAAGTTGCAGTTGGTTGGAGAAAAATGAGAAAAAATGTCTTAATTTCCCAATTACGCTCTTTAAGCTGAACAGGGTTGTGATCTGACCCTGTTAGGATAAAGCTAACAATGAAAATAATAAGCAAGGTCAGTGCTAGAGAGATCAGCCACCCAGACAACTGATGCTTCCCATATTCAGGGGTGCTTTTCTCTTTCAGGGAGTTTTATAAATACTGGCACAACATCAGATACTATAATTCTCAACTTCTTTGCTGAAGAATTCAGCACAATGCCAAAATGAATAGCAGAAAAAAGGCTCAAAATCAGGAAAACTTTTAAATATTATTCTAATTCACATCAAAAGTTAATAGAATAACACCATTTGCATCAAATGCATTTTTGGACAATAAGAAGCATAAAACTCTGGTGTCTGGACTTATTGACTGTCTGTAATCCTGAATGATTTACCAACAAATCAAACTTTTTACGAAGGACAGAGCAGAATTATATGCAAAATCAGGGAAGGTCTGTGAAAAAAGGAACAGTGACAGGGATGTATTATTCCTCACTGAGGTAAGTAAAAGTGACTTACCCATGCTGTTGTTTGATGACTGCTAAACAGCAGTCACTGATCTCATGTGGCAGTACTGGTGTTGCACAATGTATTGCTATTTGCTAAAATATGTACAAAACTAGTATTGCTATGGCTTATGCATGTGTGTGTGTGTGTGTGTGTGTGTGTGTGTGTGTGTGTGTGTGTTTGTGTATGTATATGTGTGTAAAAAATATCACTGATTTTTATCTGTGCATGCACCCAATAATGCCAGGACACATTCATAGGTTCATATGAGGTTACCAGGCTAATGGTCCTAGGTTCTTTACAAGCCTAGCCATGTAATAACCAGAGTAACATTCTTGACCATAGTCATAGGTCATTGTTAGCAGAGTGATTTTGTGATCAGCAGCAACTGCCAGTGTCCATGAGGGACATAGGTGCCACACCTGGGGAGAATTTAAGATCATCGATCCAGTTTTCAAGGTTGTTCTTGAATAGGATCCTTGAGATACTCTGCTTCACATTGAGTGGGAGCTTATTCCAGAAGAGTGGCAATTGGGAGATATATCTGTCTTTCCAGCATGTTCTGTTTATGTCACAGGTTAGGTTGAGATCCCTGGAGCAAGTTATTCTTCTCACATTTGATTTGCGGATGTGCAGCATTTCCATTAGGGCAATGTCTGAGACTAGGGGCATTCAGTCTTTCCATGTATGTCATGTTTTGGAGGCCCTGGATTCTCTTGGTCAGAAGCTTCTGTGGTCTCTCCAGTTGCTGCAGGTGTCTGGTGAGGTACATATAGAAGGGAGCATTGTACTCTATTAGTGGTCTGATAAGGGTTGAGTAGAGAGGAACTATGACCCCGCCAGTCTTGAATGCAATGCCCTTATTTATGAGATGTACAATGTAGAAGGTTTTTCTTACCACTAATGTCACATGGTGGTCAAAGTTTAGATTGCTATCAACCTGAGTTCCCAAGTCTTGCACCACTGAGTTTGAGTTTACAGGGGGTGCTATCTATATCATAATTAGCAGGGGCTATTTCTTTACCAAAGGTGATAATGAGGCATTGTTTTGCATTAAGTTTTAATCTGTGAGTTTGGAAACAATCATTTCTCTGTGTCAGCCCTTTCTGTAATATGTTAACATTGCTACGGGACTCTATGATTGCACCTATTTTACAGTCATCTGCAAACTTGGTAAGCCACAGGCCATTTACCTTAATCTGGACTTCAGAGAAATAGATTCCAAACAGATCCTTGTGGTACTTCACTGCTACCTGGTCTACTGGTGGAGGTAGACTCCCCAACTTTGTCAGTGTACGCTCTGTTGGGGATTCATTTCTCTACCCATCTAGTAACATATGGGTTAATCCCCAGATGGGAGAGTTTCTCTATGATACTTGAATAGGGGATTGTGTCAAAGGCCTTGAATAAATCAAGATAGGTGATACGTACTGTTTTGCTTTCATCTAGAGCATTGGTGACATTCTTGAAAAAATCCACTAGATTTAATAAACAAAATCTACACTTGACAAAACCAGACTAGGTCAGATCAAGAGTTTGAAGGTCACCTCTGTCCTTGTGGATAAGGCCCTTGATAATTCTTTCCATTGCCTTGCAGATAAGGCTGCTTAGGCTTATGGATCGATAATTCCCAGGGTCATTTGATGCCCCCCCCTTTATGCAGGAGGATTACTGTTGCTGTTCTTTACTCTGCTGGTACAAAGCCAGTTCTCAGGCTATGATTAAAGAGAGTGCCAAGTGGGTCCACTAGGTCTTGTTTTAGATTGTTTAGCAAGCAGCCTGGGATGTTGTCTGGCCCCATGCAGGCCATGTTTTCGACCTTGGAGAGTGCTTGTATGACCTGTTCTTTGGAGATACTCAGTAGAGGACTGGTGTTAGGAATGCCTTGGAGTATGTCTGATGGGGACAGGGGAGTGAAGTTACTGCCAAATCTGTTGGCTAGCGGGTTGGCAATTTCCTCAGGTTCAGTGTGAGTTGTACCATCCACTATAAGTTTGGCGCACAGGTAGACATTCCCTTTTAGGTTTTGGATGTAGCTAAAGAATGCCTCATGATTGTCTTTAGCTAGGGATGCTAATTTAGACTCATAGCTAGCTTTAGAGGACTTAATAAGTGATCTGATTTGCTTGTTCAAGCTGTGGAGGGTATTCTTCCTCTGTTGAGTAAGTTCCCTCTTGTTCTTAGATATCAGTTTCTTTCTTTTGTTGTATAACTTATTTATAGTTATAGTCCACCAGGGTGTCTTGTTTTTTTTTTTTTTTTTTTTTTTTTTTTGGGAAGACATGGTTTTGTTCCTGTTAGGTACAGCCAAGTTAATGCATTTGTTTAAGTGGCTATATAAGGCATTTCTGTATTCCTTTGCATAGTAGTCCTTGTTGGCTATGTTGGCAGGTGCTTTGAAACTCTTTATACCATTGCTTAGTAGGCAATAGTTAGCTTTTGAATAAATTTTTCATTTTTTTATTCCTGTGGGTATGTCAGGTTTGATCTTTACTTCAGATGAGTCAGATTTATAGTCTGACCTTACCAGGAGGGCAACACACAGGAGATGGTGCATTAACACCTATCTTGGTGAGCACTAGGTCCAGGACATTTGAGCCCCTTGTGAGGATGCAAACTAAACTGTTCCAGGGAATTTGAATTAACAAAGTCTAGGAATCTCGAAGAGATTATGTTTGTGCTCATGTAAATTGCCCAATTGATGGAAGGATAGTTGACATCTGACATGACCAAGGTGTTTGGCTGTATACTAAGTAACTCTAGCAAGTCCAGTTAGGAAGTGTTCATCTCCTGGTTCATGGTGGGAGACCTGTAGCTAGCAATGATGTGGAAGGGTATTCTACCTGTAGTTAATTGGACCTGGAGCAGCTCAAGAGAGTTGTCCAGTTTCACCAGTCTCGAGGTGTATTTGGATTTAATGAAGATTAATACACTTCCACCTTTGGTTCTTTCATGTTTGCTTTGGGGTCTGAATGTGTGAAAGGCATTGAAGCCTTGTGTGGCTGGGGTGCTTTTAGCAGCCTTGAACCAAGTCTGTCAACAGCAAAAATGTCAGCATCTTCCAAGTTGAGGATTTTTTCCAGAGAGTGCAGTTTACTGTTTAAGGTCCTAGCATTAAGTAGCATGACCTTGAGTTTGTCTTTAACGGATTTCGTTACATCGGAAGTTTTATTGTTTGGACATTGCCTAAAAAAGGCACTATGGGTAAGCTAGTGTCTTTGTCAGTATCCAAAAGCCTTGAGGAGATAGTTGAAGGCCATCTGTGGCAAAGCTTTTTGGACTGTCAACCATGTCTTCCCAGCAGACAGATACTGGATCCCCCTGGAGTGACACTAGAAGCTAACTCAATTATTGAAATCAATCATTTTTTGACTGTATTGTGGCATCATCTTAGGTGAATGCAGAATGCTGTGTAGGGCAAAGGACATATTTGCCTGGGACACATAATCTGAGATTTCAGTTATGTTTCTCATTATATAGTTTAGAGGGGTATATCTCAAGTCATTCACACCAACATGTACTATGACAGAGTCATAACGGTAATTATTTCTGAGTGATTTGAGTACGTGTGTGATATGATGGATCCTGGCACCTGACAGGCAGATGACCGTGACCTTCTCCTTGTTCAGCCTGGTGAGGGGGACATCTGTGTGTCTCACTACTGAGTCACCTATGATCAGATCGTTTGGTTTTGTGGTGTTTTGCCTTAGGGGCTTAATTTTTGAGATGCTGATATGTGTGTTGTTATGTGTAGTGGTGGATTCTGTTCATGTACCAGTATGTGTATGTTGTTCATGTTTGGGAGGTCTTTAGTCTTTTGGTAGGCTCTTAGTTATTCTTCTAGTTATTGTCTGGGTATCAGTAAAAAAAGTAACAAACAAGTAATTATATTTCAAAAGTAAGGCTTAAAATATATCACATTCAGACACTTAGATCATCTAGATATCTGGGGGTATCCACTCCCCAGACTGTATAAATGGATACATAGGGATCCGTTAATCATCCTTGGCTGTGTGGGGGCCCTACAAAAGCTGCTGCTGGTTGGAATCATCATCAGAAGCAATCCCCTTTTCCCATTGTCCCTGTGGGGTGCCATGTCAACCCATATCAGCTGTTGACACATCCTTCAATTCATTACCTCACCTCTCTGACTTCTACCTTCTTTGACAGTCATACATGTCTCTTGCAGGTTTTCTCTTACTATATATAATATATATACACACACACACACAGACACACACACACACACACACACACACACACACACACACACACACACACACACACACACACACACACACACACACACACACACACACACACACACACACACATATATATATATATATAGAGAGAGAGAGAGAGAGAGCTATAAATATATAAATATATGTATATATATATATATATATATATATATATGTGTGTGTGTGTGTGTGTGTGTGTGTGTGTGTGTGTGTGTGTGTGTGTGTGTGTGTGTGTGTGTATGTGTGTGTGTGTGTGTGTGTGTGTATATATATATATATATATATATATATATATATATATATATTTGGGTCCCCTTCATATAAACGAAATCCCACTTACCCAACTTTCATAACATCGAGCCTAGAACACTGAAAATCCACAACACCGACTGCTCAGAACACTGACGTGTAACTAAAGGTAAGTAACTGCTTGGCCAGAATGTTGACCTTTGCCCCTGACCTCCGTGGTAGTGTGATCTTGGAGTTAGTATATTTAGTTAGGGGGAGGGTGGGGGTTGAAGCCCTCCATGTGGATGTGCTTTCTTTGCTTCCATTTCAGTTTGTTTGTCAGGTTGGCCAACAGGTTACTTACCTTTAGTTAAATTTCAGTGTTCCGAGCGATCGGTATTGTGGACTTTTGGTGTTCTCAGCTTGATGTTATGAAAGTCAGGTAACTGGGATTTTGTTTATGTGAAATAGACCCATATATATATATATATATATATATATATATATATATATATATATATCTGGATTCACTACTAAATATCGAAATTCCACAGTCCCGAGACTCTGAAAACATCCGACCAGAATCTTGAGATTGTGGAATCTTGAACTAAAAAAATAAAGTAACACACAAAACCAACTGTACTGATGTTTATGCATGGGGGCAAGCCCCCTTGCACCCCCACACCCCCTGCAACTTAAATATACCAACTCCGAGATTCCACTACAGTGGAGTGAATGGCAAAGTTCCCATTCCACACTGTACGGCAATCTCCAGTCACTGTTTTTGAGATTCCACAATCTCGAGATTCTGGTTGTCTGTTTTCAGAGTCTCGGGGATATATATATATATATATATATATACATATATATATATATATATATATAGAGAGAGAGAGAGAGAGAGTTTAACTTCAGAATCTCGAACTACTGAAATATCGAACTTCAGTAGCTTGAGACCGAAGTGTCGAAACTGAACTTGCACGAAAGTGTAGAATGCCGAAAGTGTAAATGCCGAATTCAGAAATGTCAAATCTGCTGTTGTGGAGGTGCATACATGACGTGGGATTCCCTGTGTTCATGATGTGTGGTCTGGTATGTGGATGTAGCTGGAGATTCAGGTAATTGATGTTTTACTAGGGGTTTTGGGTAGGGATTTTACTGTGTGTGAGTTTGTTTGGAGTTTTGAGGTGTGGGTTAGGGTAGGTAGGTAAGACTGTGAGTGTGTAAGTGTTGAGTGGTGGTATTTGTACATATGTGATGTGTGTTTGTGCAAGGGGAGTATAGAATGTGTAGTGGTAGTTTTTGTGTGCTTGTGTTTTTAGTGCAAACTCGGAGTTAGTATATATAAGTAGCGGAGGTGTGGGGAGAACAGCCCCCCACATAGTGGGTGCAGGGGGGCTTGCCCCCCTGCTTATATGTAGGGTCCACTTGTATGTTTGTTTTGTTGTGTTTATGTATGTTGTGTTGGTTTGTAGTGTAGGGAGGAAGGGGTATGTGTTCTTGTCTGTGTGTGGAGTGTGTATGTTGGCAGTCACGATTTTGAATTTCAAGCTTATGGGGTTTCGGGTTTTTAAGGTTTTGGCTTTACAGTCTCAAGATACTGAATTTTGATATTTCAGTATTTCAGGATTGTAAAGTGAAACTATATATATATATATATATATATATATATATATATATATATATATATACATATATATGTGGTTATGTTCCCAAACATTGTATATTTTCATTTGAAGAACAAAATATTGAATAAAAAATAGTGAAAGACAAAACATCTCACCATCTCTGAAGGACTTTAATATGGCTCCATCAGGAGGCCAGCAGCAGTTTTCTTGCCCTATTTTGATTAATGCTTTACAGTTCAATATTTTTTGATCAATATTATGTGACTCAAGCAAAAAAAATTGATAAACTGTACTGCAATCATATCTATATATCTATATCTATATATATATATATATATATATATATATATATATATATATATATATATATATACTCATATACTCATATACACACACGGATCTACCTGACAACACCGACACACTACAACACCGACAACGAAATCACCGACACCACATAACCGACAGTTCACAAACACGAAACCTCACATGCCCGACACACCACAATCCCAACAATCAACAAACAAAACAAATCCCCTGTCCAAAAAGCACACACACACAACACAAGCACACCAAAATCCTTGCAAACCCACACTAAACCTTACATACACAACTATCTATAACCTTAACCCAAACCCTAACCCTAAGGTCCGTCACTATCACACACTCACCTAACCCGAGCCCTAACCCTAACTCACTTAACCCGCCCCTAACCCAAAGACTGTCACTATCGCGCACTCACCTAACCCACGCCCTAACCCTAACTCACTTAACCCACCCCTATCCCTAGAGTCCGTCAATATTGCACACTTACCTTACTCGCGCCCTAATGTCCGTCACTACTGCATACTTACACAGCCTTTTCACATGTCGGTGTTCTCAGCGTCGGGGTTTTCATCTGTCGGTCATCTCAGTTTTCGATCTTCTAGTGTCGGTGTTCTCATCGTCGGCATTCTCAGCTTTTGACGTTGTCAGGTAGACCCACACACACACACACACACACACACACACACACACACACACACACACACACACACACACACACACACACACACTCACAAAGCCATATTTTAAGACTTTTAAATGCAAATCACTCAGAGTAGTCTATACAATTAATGGAATATATGCTTAAGTTTTAAAAAGTCAGTGTAACAGAAAGCTTCCTTTGTAATTGTTACAAACAGGGAACAAGGTTTATTAAGCCAAGAAGAGCATGTTGCAAATTTTAGTGATGAAATAATTGTATTTTTGAAACACACATATATATGATTTAAGTTTAAAAGCAGCATTTCAGTGAATTAAAATGAATAGATTGACACTAAAAAGGTAAATACAATATTTTCAAGACCATTCCTGAATTTCATGTTTTTTAGTTAAAGATATATGTTCTGATCAAAGAAAGTATAAGCTACAAAAATACACCACCGCTAAGATCCTTATTACAATATGAAGCTTACTGGCATGGGAAGCTGTAGTGCTAGGCTGACATAAAACTCTTCTGCAATCTTAGAGATAAAATAAAGAAATCAAAAATTCTGATATAGGAAAGAAGAATATAGCCAAATGTTAAAAAGCAAAAAAGAATTTTAATGCCATAAAAAGTGATAACTTAATTTGGTTCCAGTAAAGAAACTCATTCAATGTATTTTTGGATTAGGTGCCAAGCTGACAACGAAAATACCAATATAAGACATTTGATTATACAAAGAGAGGTTTTAAAGACACATAGAAAAAATTGTTAAAACCGAAGAAGAGGCATTTACAATAATATGGAATTGAGAACACTTCTACCTATATTTATGAGTACTTAAATTTATCATTGCAAGCTAACTCAAGCCATTGGAAGTAATTTTTTTTTTTTTATTTATTTTTCATTTTGTTAATTGGGTGAGTAAGTATCAGACTATCTTCAGCCATGACCCTGGCCCCCAAGGACAACAATGAAAACATGATATTACATCAGAAGATAAAGTTATAGTATGCAAAAAAGAGACAATTACGAGTAAGAATGTAAGTTATGTAAATATTTACAGAATATTAAGTTGAATGAAAAATAAAGCCAGTGAGCTGGAAATGCATTTCAGTTTTAGACAACAGAGTGCAGCACTAGTTCTTAACTAATCATTTAATAACAATCTTTGAATCATGTGCAGGCAGCTTCCTTAGTGTGACATTATTTTAATTAAAGCTGAAATAGGACCAAAGTCACAACTCTGTGGGGTAGAGAGATAAAACCCTGACTACATTACAGGCAACTTAAGTTGGCTTACTGGCAAACACACACTCATTGTACATTAGACATGCCGTCCTCACCTGATCATACTCACAGAATTACTCATCTATTCCCCACACACATTTAATTAATTAATTAATTAATTAATTAATTAATTAATTTATTGACATTTGTTAATCGGGTTAGTCCAACTGGGCCTAAGGCACATATATATATATATATATATATATATGTTTATGTATATATATATATATATATATATATATATATATATATATATATATACATATATATATATATATATATATATATATATATATATATATATATATATATATATATATATATATATATATATATATATATATATATATATATATATATATATATATATATATATACATACATACACACACACACACACACACACACACACACACACACACACACACACACACACACACACATGCACAAATAAATATATATATATAAAGTATAAAATGCACATATTTTCGAAGACTAAACCATCACTTAACTGAATAAGAAATCCAGTTTATAGGATCCAGCTTGACCTACCAGGGAGTCACTACTGCTTCTCAAAGATCAGCTTAGAAATGATAAGTTCTGACTGTTTCAGACTGAACTGAGTGTGAGCCAACAAATGGTCCTAGGAACCACAAAATGTTAATGAGAGAAGAAACGTCACAAGTGACAAGTCTAGCTTTTTAGTGCTCTGATTAGTGCGGTGTTTAGATTAAGCTGACTGCTCAGTTTATTTCCATTGTGCTTGTTGTAGACTTCTGCTATGGAATGCTACACCAGAATTCAGTATAACATGTTTGCTGAGCAGCTGAGTGTGCAAAGGTAATAAAAATATCACATTAACATCCGTAGTCATTTTAATTTTAAGAATCCGTTCTTATTTGAGACAGTAAGGACCAATGTTCAATATTTTCTTACACCTTGCAGAGTTACACCTATTTAAATAATACCCATCCAGATTCATGTTGTCATCCTGTGTGTTGGCTTAGCAGTTCCATTATTAAAGAACTTGGCCATTTATTTTCGTTGAAGCATGTACAATCAATTTTCTGAGTTGGATGCATACAACATTTCTAAACACAGTCATATCTTCCTCTGTGTTGCAGTGACATGCACTGATCATTGCACTAAATGAAGTTGTTATTTCAATGTAAAGGCATGATGATCTTTATACCAATAACAATATTTCATGCATTGCATCTCCTAGACTACAATGGATTTTACTTTGATTTGTATTTGTTCATTGTTGCACTGACAGCTGATTCCTATGCAGATTTTAAAGTACAGAATCTCACATGCTAATGACATTACTGCAGCTGTTCGCTTGCCCTTCCTCTGTGGCAGAAGTGACCTCAAAACCTGAATAACTGTATAGAGGGGAGTGTAGGATGGATGAGTCAGTGACTTCAACCTCCATGTGTAAAGCATTGAGTGTGTGTGTGTGTGTGTGTGTGTGTGTGTGTGTGTGTGTGTGTGTGTGTGTGTGTGTGTGTGTATGTGTGTGTTCTGCCTGTGTGTAGTGTCACTCTGTGCATAAATGTGTGTGCATGGATAAATGTCTGTGCGTGGTTATTGAATGCTTATTTGTGGGCTTGAATGTAAAGCAGTTTAAAAGTGAATTTTGAATTTGAAGTGTCACATGAAATTTGAAGAGCAGTACAGTATACAATTCATAGTTTTATATACTGTTGAAAAACACTTTGGTTGATTTTTTTTTTATTGCAATAGTTATCACTAGATGCACACAGCCCTGCAGATACTAAAATATACTGTATACCTTGGCATTTATTTAACTGGGCATTACTACCCTACTTGAAGACTAAACCACCACTATATATGAGGAAACTGAGCTCTTTTATTACAAAAATAGCAAACGTGTAAAAAACAGTAAGCAATGGTCTGAAGAAGTGATGTTAGTCACGAACGCACTTACCATTTTTTGCATGTTTGCTATTTTTACAATAAAAGAACACCGTTTCCTCGTATGTAGTGGTGGTTTATGCTTTTGATGTTCATATTGTTTTTACACCACTGGGCTGCCAACGGAGTGGTTTTCCTTGTTGTATTTGGTTGGATTTCTACTTGAAGAATATTTATATATGTACCATTACTGATACATGGTTTAAAGATGCAAGCCACATCCCAAATTTCAGGATATACAGCTTTCTAGTACTGCTAATTGCAAAATACTTTGTAATATAATCAACATGTTGCTCGCTCTCCCTTGGTGCTGGAGATTCAGAAGATTGTGGCTTCTATTTTCTCCCAAGATGCTTGGTTTAAGGTCTATCAGTTAGCACAGAGGATTAAGGCTGAGTTGCTTCCTGTAATGCAGGGCTGGATTCCTGTAATTTCCATTTATCTGCTGTTTGACACTAAGCAAGTCACTTAACTAGAGAGTGCTATAGGGACTGCATGCCTAGTAACTGCCTACGAATAGGCTTTGGAATTGAATAATATTCCATATTTCTTCAGTAATCAATCTTTCTGACAAGGCAATGTTAGCCAGACTGCAAGCCCTGCTGATATCAACCAACTGCACCCCATTGTAACATTTGTCTTTGAAAGAAAATGCTATCATTAAACCTTAAAATAAGCTGACCACCAACCACCTGGCTGCACCATTTATCCTTAAGTGTCCCCGGTACTATCAGATGTGTCTGGACCACATTGATGTTGAGTTGGGTCAGAGAAGGGGGAGCAAAGCAGCCTGCAACATCACACATGCTGGTACTTTTTACCAGGGATGATTTTTGGTATGCCCTAACCTGGGGGAGCTAGTGATATTACATGTATCATCGCATGTAACATCATCTAGCTCTACCCCCCCAGATGCCATAATTTTACTAGCAATCTGTCCCTCAGTTATTGCACATACCCATCACCTGCCACCCTCCCTTCCTGGCAGATTAATTGTGCCAGCAAAGTTGCTCTTTCTCACCCCTCCATCCCTGGCTCCACCAACTCTGACATCACAAGTAGTCTGTGGGTAGTCTGGGTTATGGTAAGGGCTCATTTCTTTGGAAGGCACCATAGTGACATACCTTTAAAAAAGATCTTCAACCCAAGGATTATTGTCAGATTTAGGAGAAAATAACTAGTCTGGCAACTTGTACAATAGACAAACTATGTACATTTACAGCTTGAAAATGTTTTTCATTAAAATTAATATCATCGGTAGGAAATGCAGTTTTAGTCTTCCATATATTTCCTTATTGTGTCCCTTAATACTAATGTACAAATCAGTCATGATACCTTCAATGACATTTGTATGTGTGCCCCAACCCTCATGTTCCCTCAGTAACTCCTGTAGGTTCATAAGTGTTTTCTAGGCTAATGACCACAAGGGCCTTTTTAACCCTAGCTATGCATCCCAAATATCTGACAAGTTCTGGTACCCTTGATAAGTGTAAGCAGGAGCTTGGGAGGTGAAATATTTACAAGTAGGGGCACAGGACATGAACCATTTACAGGCTGCCTGTGTCCATTAGAGACATAGGTGCGTAACCAGAGATGAATTTCCTGTTCCCCATCCAATTACCCAAGTTACACTTGAATTGGGTTAGGGAGGAACTCTGCTTTATATGAATGGGGAGCCTTTTCCAGAGAATGGGTAGTCTCTGGGATACATACCTGTCTCTCCAGCAACTCCTATTTATATCACAGGCAAGGTTTAAGCCTTTAGAATGGGTAATTCTGGTGCTGTTTGTTTTATGAATATGCAAGAGGTCCATCAGAATGGTTTCTGACAATGCCTTGTAAGCCAGGCATAGATCTCCCCTCAACAGCCTGTAGGAAACGGAATACAGGGATATGGCACTGATGTGATCTGCATAGGACATATTACTTACTCCCTGTATTCTTTTTGTGAGGAACCCCTGTGGACATTCCAGTTGGTTGATATGCCTGGTTAGGTACATACCAAAGAGGTCACTGTACTCAATGACAGGTCTGATGAATACCGAATACAGTGGAACAATGACTTCTTTGCACCTAGATGCCATACCTTTGTTTAGAAGTTGAAGGTGAAGATGTTGAGAATTTATTTGGACTGCAGGTTGGAGATTACCTTCTCTATCAAGGATTGATATTAGAGTATAGGCAAAGAGAAAGAAATAGGGGTGTCCTAAATGAAAGACCAGCGCTGGTAGAGTTTTTAGTAGAATCTAGAACAGAAGCTGCTATTAAAAAAGGAATAATTAGTACAGCATATAAATACTGCATGATAACTATAAGAATCAATCAGAGCAGGTTAGAAAGGATTGGGAAGAGAGACTGGATAAGCAATTCACAAAGAAATAATGGGAGGATATATATGTATGTCAAAATCTAGAAGACTTAAGATTTTTGCTTGAAAATGTTTACATAGATATTTTTATACCCCAAGTAAACTCCAGAAAAATTTTCCTTTGGTAGATAGTAAATTTTGGAGGTGTGATGGGGAAGAAAGAGGTAATTGGGAACATATTTTCTGGAAATATAGTGAGTTGGTGGACTTTAAGGATTCCCTGCAAGATGCACTGTCAGAGATGCTGGGTGGTCAGAGTGGTGTGATGAGGGAGATGATTTTTCTGAGCTATGATACAGAATCGAAATTGCCTAGACATGGTAAGGCTTTGCTGTCTCTAATTATGGTGGCTGCCAAAAAAGCAATTACTAGAAAATGGAAATCAAAATCTAAACAAGCTATAGTAGAAGTAGTGAATATAGTAACCGAGATAAAACAACTGGAATTGAGATCTTTAGAAAAAGGTAGGAGCAAACTACACAGGAAAAAATGGAAACTGTGGGAACAATACATACAGGGGAGGAATGAAGTTTAAAAGAAGGCAGGGCTTCAATGAGCTATGTAATGTTGGACTGAAAGTGATTGGGTAAATTATAAGTGATGTATAATGTTTGCAACTAGGAATGTTGCGTTTTGTTTTCATTACTTTAAATATATAATTGCTTATGCCATAAGTGATGGTTTAATAAGGATATTTCTTGTTTAAAAAAGGGGTAGGAACTGAATAATTTATGTAATGTTGATTAGGTTTATATGATATATAGCAATATATCTGAAGCATGTTTTTTAATGTTAATGTATTAATACAGTTTTATTACTTTTATATAAATGTAAATGTACCTGTATCTCAAGTGATAAATCAATAAAGGTGTTTAAAAAAAGCAAAAAAAAAAATAACACAAACAAAGAATGTTTTCCTCACTGATATTGACACGTGATGGCCAAAGGCAAGATCACTGTCTATGTTTATCTCCAAATCTCTGACTACTTGGTTAACTCTTTGGGGTGTGCTGTCAATATGATAGCTACCAAGGGAGGATGACTTCCTGAAGGATACCATTATACATTTCTTGGTATTTAGTTTTAGTCCATGGCTCTGGCACCAGTTGTTTGTCTATGTCAGCCCTTCCTGAAGAACATTTGTGTCAGTGGGTGATTGAATGACAGCTCCTAGTTTGCAGTCATTTGCAAATTTAGTTAGCCAGAGGCCATTGACATTGGCTTTAACTTCAGAGAAGTAAATGCTAAAAAGGAGTGGTCCCAGGACTGATCACTGAAGGACTGTGCTTTTGATTGGCCTCTTTGTAGAGATGGACTCCCCAGTTCTAACTTCCTGGGTCCTGTTTGTGAGCCAGACGACTATCCACCGGATGATATAAGGGTTTGTACTTAACCTCATAAGTTTGTCAACAATGCCTGAGTTGGGGATTGGGTCATATGCCTTAGACAGGTCCAGGTAGGCAGTATGAATCATTTTTCTCTCATACATTGCTTTGGTGACCATCTCAATGATGTCCATCAGGTTGAGTAGGCATGACCTGCCCTTGGTGAAACCAAACTGGGTTTGGCCCAGTGTCTGTAGGTTTCCTATGTCATTATTGATCATTTCATGATAATTCTTTCCATGGTTTTGTATATGAGACTACTGAGACTTATGGCACTGTAGTTTTCAGGGTCTGTAGATGGCCCACCTTTGTGCAGAGGGATGACTGTTGCTGTTCTCCATTCATAAGGGATAAAACCTGTTTGGAGACTACAGTTAAATATCAGTTCCAGAAGGCCTGATAGATCATGTTTCATTCTCTTTAGATGGTATCCTGGGATATTGTCTGGGCCCATTGATTCAGTGTTCTTTGCCTTAGAGAGAGCATTAAGGAACAGTTCCCTGGTGATAGCAGGGGGAGTTATATTTGGTGGTATTTCCTGAGGAAAGGTTGATGGGGAGAGAGGGGAAAAGTTGTGGCTCAATTTATCAGCCAATAAGTTTGCTATATCTTCTGGTTCAGTATAGGTGGCTGCATTTACAATGAGCTCTGCATACAATTGTGTATTGCCTTTGAGTTTGTGTACATAGTTAAAGAATGCCTTGTGGCTGTCCTTGGCCTGGGAGGGCAAATTAACTTCATATTTGGTTTTGGTAGACTTTATTTGTCCTCTGAGTTGTTTAGTTTGATGAGAGTGCTTTTTTCCTGCTGGGTGCTGCAACTCCTTATTTTTGCCATAATTTTCTTTCTTCTGTTATGCAGCCTATTGATGTTGTGATTCCATCAGGGTGGCTTGTTTTTTGAGTTAGTTCTGTGCTTCCTCTTGATGGGTACAGCTGCCTCTATGCAGCTATTAATATGCTTGCATAGGGATTCTGTGAACAGTTCTGCATAGGCAGCAGTGTCCTCAGGGTTTATGGGCCTTGAAATTTTGTCAGGTTATCATTTAATAATAGGAAGTTAGCCTTAGAGTAGTTTCTGAATATTCCAGTGTTATCTGGGGGTTCTAGATTTTAATTTTACTTCAAAAGAGACAATTTTGTGGTCTGATCTTACCAGAGAAGACACTGAATCTCTGTGCCTGTACGTTTGATGTTGTATATGATTCCCAGTTAATAGTGGGATAATTAAAGTTGCCAGTGAATATGGTATGGTATTACTCATGACATCTGTAAGATTCTGGACACCACAACCTTCTTTACACAGCCTTATCTCCTTACACTTTATTTCATTATTACATCTGCTGAGGATAATTTACTGCACTGCATTTTTCTGACGTAAAGCTCTTATTATATTGCCAGAAGTCTAATGAATTCATCACAGTCCAGCATAAAAGACTATTTGATTGAGTTCACTATTTTTGTTCTCTGCAAGTAGTGAATGACGTTTGCCGTATAATAGTCTCCCGAAGTACTCCTTTAATATAACTAAATCCACTGTTAGCCCTTGGGCAAGTTATACATCCCTTCAACAAGCTACCCATTCGGTCATGCATTCTCAACCAAACAGGCTTCCACAAGTTGGATTGCTATTAAGTAACATAATGTACCCCCTCTGATAAATAACTTAACCTTGTTACATTATATGCAATGTTTATGCTTTGAAAATTTACAAATGTGATTTCCCTAAATAAAACAGTTAATACTCATATCCTTGATAAATCTTGACTGATCTTTGTCCTACCTTCATTAACTGTGCTGTGTGGGAAGATTGCCTTTTTTCAAATCACAGAGAATTCTCATATACACAACATCATTTCTAGCAACCTAAATGGTTATTAGAACCACATTCTAAGCAGAATCGATAATGGTCTTTTTTACATCTTCCTTGACCTGTAAAAGACTTTCAGCAGTGTCAGTGATTCTCTGCTATTAGATCAGACCCATGACATGTAAGTGATCATGGGAATTTTCATTTCAGCATGCAAGCAGATTACTGGAACCATTCAGATGCATTTCAAGTATGCAATTCCTGTTAGTAAAATTGTTTCCAAATCTTCATTTAGGACAGTTTTGAATGATGCATAATGAAATCTATCATATGCTTCTCTTGTTCGTTCAAGTTTACAATATAAGTGTGCCTTTCACAGTATTTCAGCAGTATATTACTTTAGATTTTATCGTTTCATTGCCATTTCTCATTTTGTATTAACATTTATTGATGTGTTTTGATTTACTTGTATTTTTGTAGTTGCTCCTACGTTTCTGCCGTCAGGTACTCCTTCAATTTAGTTGGAGTTCTTCAACTACATGTTCTATATTTAGTGTATTCTTTGCATACAGTCTGGGTCATGGTTAAATAAGATTCCTTGAAATAGCTTATGCACTTGGTTAACAGCTATATTAAATATATAATTCCAACCCACGCCAAAGTATTCCTGACTGAGAATGGAAATGAGAAATGAATGTATTTTTATAATATGTAAGCATGTGTGTTGGAGCAATCATGGCAATAATACTGGATAATGGTGGGAAGAGGAAGAAAAGAAAAGGAAGAGGAAGTGAAATCTCTGTTAGCCTGTCATTCCTTTCTCTTTTTTGATTATTCAGTATTTGCTTAACTGTGTATGATATATATATATATATATATATATATATATATATATATATATACACACACACACACACACACACACACACACACACACACACACACACACACACACACACACACACACACATATATATTTATATGTATGTATATGGATCCCTATCAGATGATCGAGGTTTCAAAACTTCAAAATTCATATGGTTGGGACCAATGATCAAAGTTTTGAAACTTCGAATATTTTGAATGGAGATCCCAGTACAGTGCAGATTATTGTTTTTAATGTTCAAATTTCCCAAAATTTGATCATATGATCCTGACTATATGATTTTCAAATTTTTGGAACTTTGATTATCTGATAGGGATCTGTATATATGATAATCTTACCTATACACATTTGATCCTTTGATCTAACTATATCAATGTAAAATTGTTACTTAGCTTCTTTTTAATGCAACTTTAACTTTATGCATGTATCACAACATATGTGAATCGTTTTGCTATAACTGCTATTATATCAATATTGTTTAAAATTGTACTTGTTTTAAAATGCATTACTGGAGCTTTTCTCCTCAGGTCTCCATTGAAAATGGGCCACAAGCCCAGTTGGACAAACCTGGTTAACAAATTTCAATAAATAAATAAACATGTCATACCCATTAGGACTACAAGGGGGGGGTTGGCACTGGCTTAGTAATGGCATGAGCTTTACCCTAGCCAAGTATGGAAACTTGAATGCAACCTGGCACACAACCAAGTTTAAAAGATACAAGAAGAAAAGCACCAATTTTAGTATTCCAAAGAAACAGACATCTAAAATAGTACAACGAGACAACAGTCTTTTTGGAACTTCAGCATCTAGGGACATATCTTTGACCTTAGTAATGTACATGTCTTTTTTAAGAATTAATTATATAAGCTAAGGTACTTTTAAATATTTTGATATTTATCATATTAAGAGTGTTACACAACTTTAAGATACAGACACTTGTACTTTTAAAACTCATTCAGAGCTTTTGTTAGATCTATACAATTTGCATAGATCTTCTACATGATAAATGGATATATGTATTGATTTTCATATTGTATAATAGTTTAGTAAGATAAGAGTACCTGTCACCTGTAAGTTTACAGATATCTTTATCTCTTCATACCCCACTTTGTTCTATTTATTTATTTAGAAATTTAGTTGTATTGCCAAGCATTACCCAAGATACACAAGTCATTGTTTGATCCACCTCTCAGACCCATCGTATCTGACAGAGGCTGGGTCACAGAACACATTTCTATCTGGCTGAAGACCATGCTAAGACCCTATGTGGATAAAATTCCTGATATTTTGAGTGACACGGGAGATTTTTTGAGGGCTTTGGGTAATATCCAGCGTGACCAAGCAGCAGGGTATTACCTAATGGTATCTATGGATATTCAGAATCTTTTCACAGTCATCAGTAATGAATATGGCATCACAGCAATTGGTTCCCTTTTACAGGGCATGGGCATGAGTGTTGTTAAAGTAGGCCTTATACAACAATTGTTATCTTTAGTCCTGGAAAACAATGTTTTTTTAGGTATACAGCAGGCTTATAGACAGGCACAGGTGGTGGCTATGGGTACCCCCTGTGCCAACACCTATGCAGATTTGGTTTTGTCCTATTGGGAGAAGACATCGTTTATGAAGGATGTCAGGTGGTTACAACATATAGAGCTGTATAAACGTTTTGTGGATGACATTTTTATTTTGTGGAAAGGGGATAGAGATTCCTTTGATACCTTTGTTACATACTTACAGTCCACCAATACCTATCTTAGGTTCACTGTTAATTGTTCATATTCAGCCATGGAGTTTTTAGATACGTATATAGAACAAACACCTAGGGTTTTTTCTTCTCGCTTGTACAGAAAAGATTGCTGGAAGAATACACTTTTACATTTTAACAGCATGCACCCCAGGTTTACATTTCCCAACATCGTCCAGGGACAAGTAGGTAGGTTGTTGAGGATTTGTACAGATGATTCACAGTATGAAGATGAGGTAGCCAGGTTGCAAGGGCATTTTTTAGACAGAGGATACAAGTCCACCATCATCAATAAGGTCACAGGTGTTGAAGCAGCATCTAATAGGAGGAGATTTAGACCATGGCTATCAAATAACACTTGTGATGGTCCTCGGAACAGACATGAAGCACCAGGGTTCAAGTTTATGTTCACATATAGTAGTAACATCAAGGGGATATGTGACATAGTAGCCAAAAACTGGAATATTTTGACCAGTGAAGAAGGTACTAAAGCTATTGTTGGGAACAAGCCTATTTTTGGCTTTAGGAGAAATAAGAACCTCAAGGATATTCTTGGCAAAGAAAGACATTTTTACTCTCTTCCCTTTAAGAGTAAACCAGGTAGTGTCCCTTGTGGCACTTGTAAAGCTTGCACTCACATTGATCAGAATACCATCTATACACATCCTGTCATGGGTAAGCTGTTTGAATTTAAGGCTAGAGCCACCTGTAGGACAAAAGACCTTGTTTATTTAGCGGAGTGTCAACAATGCCATGGTTTTTATGTGGGGAAAACCAATTGTTTTTTCAAGGTCAGGATTTTACAACATCTCAGTTCTATCAGGAATGGTGATGTACATAATGCTTTGTTTAAACACATTGAACAAAATCCAACACATTTCTTTAAGTTCAGAGCCATTGTAAATATCAAGCTGAGCAGTAGGGGGGGTGATATAAAACAACATACTGAACTAATAGAAGCTAAATGGATAATTGAGCTTATGGCTCATAGAACTCCAGGTTTAAATGAAAATGTTCCAATGAAACCCGCCCTTAGGAATAGGCGGGTCTGTTACTGATTTTATCAAATTTTATTGGTGGTTAGTGTGTTTAAATTCTGTCAGGATGAGAATGTTTGTTAATCTGATGAAGGGTGTTACCCGAAAGCGCTCATTCTTTCTGGAGATTTCTGTGTCTGAGTTTTATGTGCTTTTATTAAACTCATTTTGGACTTCAAGCTGTGTTCTGCCACGATTTTTTCTGCATAACTAAATTAATAAACTAAGGAAATAGTAACTGGAGTAGAACCATTATTCTTCATTACCAGAGGAGTTCAGTTTTACTTGCCTTCATTATCTGTGCAGAATTTTTAAAAAATGTTAGAATTCAAGTATAACTACTGCATCTTATTATTTATTCTAGAAATGGTTGTCTTATCAAGAGATAATACTTTCAATTATAGGATAATGCAAACGACTATTCAGTGTGCATAAAATACCAAAGGACTCAAAACTGAGTCCCCTGGAAGGTTTTACATAGCACTGCAGAAAAGAGATTATTCAACAGTTCATTTTGCTAAAATTAAAGTGAACAAGAATTACTGCTTTTCTTGATCTCTTTTCAGTAGTCTTCCCCTCACCGTGCCTGGTACTTGAATAACTAACTCCAAGTTTTTACTGTAACAAACTGTGAGTGACCTGTACAGGAAACTGTCAGTTTAACTCTGTATTGTTTAACTGGATCAGTAATCCATGACATTGCATTAGCCTTGGTGAAAATATCTCTTCAGCGAGCATTAGTTAGCAATTAGTTCTACCGATATTTTACTGAAGATAGCTGCTTTATCAATGGGCTGCACTAATATAAATCCCCTGTTTATGGTGTGAAGACCTTAGTTTGTTTTTACAGTGGGCAGCATTTAGATAATTTGACTTTTTGTATATTTTATTGCCTATGACTTACAACCATCTAGCTCTAGCCTGCACTGTACTCATTCATTCCCCTACTTACCAGGTCAGCATCAATCATGGGGGAGGCCACCATCTTGTACTGGCCTATCCCTGACTTTGGTGGCTGGCATGCATGCTTACTGAAGTGAATATCTTCTCCACTCTCTTAAATATAATGCCTACTTTTGCACATGTAGTAAGAAGTGCACTGCATGAATATGGTTTGGCAAAACCAGGCACACATCCCCTGCCCTTATGTTGTGTGTTGTACATTTAATTTTCCAGAAGATGGCAAGCACCCACCCCTCATTCCTGTCACCCTGGAAGAGACAAGAGGGCCATGCCTCTTTACTCCTCTCCCTCCCTGTCTGGCTATGCTGATCATACTCCTGCCATCTAGGTCACAGCCAGGATGCTGTGCCTCTCTGCCATGGAGCCAGGTGCAGTTTTAGGATGTAATCTGAACAGACAGTCCCATTATTCTTATTTTCAAGACTCTGTCAGTAACATTTTTAATAATGATTACATTGAAGCACCCTTCTTCACAGTTAACTAAAAAACTGACTATGAAATTCATCTCACTCTGTGTTAATGAGCTTATAAGTTCCAAATCATATCCAAATGACTGGTCTGTCTGCGTGTAGGTTTTCTTAGACAAAAACATAAGTTTAGACATAGAACTGTGACTATGTCTTCACCTTGAAATCATATGTAACACCTCCATATCTAGCAATTCACACCCTGAGAGTTGACCTTGAAATACAATCACTTTTGCATCAGCCCGCAAGATAGTATGTTTCTGTACAAAGTTACCAAAATGATCATCTTAAAAAGCCTCTCAAGGTATGTATCTTGATGAATGAGTGCCTATGAAGGTGTGTCTGGAAATTGTTTAGCTCTATTTAAGTTCATATTTCCATAAAAGCTTCAAAGTCAATGTTATGCAAAGGGAAGTTGTGCATTTCTATCGTGTTTTCAGTCAGAGCCTGGTGATTTTATAACAAGTGGCAAGAAAGAAGGCTGAACTATAGATCGAAAGAAGAAAAAGAAAAGACAAGATAGATGTTCAAAAAAGCAATTTCCTCACATTCGGAATAGAGGTGTTTCTTCTGTTTCTGTATATATATATATATATATATATATATATATATATATATATATATATATATATATATATATATACATATATATAGGTTCCCTATTAGAAGACTGAAGACGCATTCTTTTGAATGCGTCTTGGTTTGGCACTGTAATGTGGTCTCAGAGTTGGTATATTTAAGAAGGGGGGTGTGTGGGGGGCAAAGCCCTCCGCTTAATGTAATGTGTAAATAGTTTTTTTTTTTTGTCGGAACAGCAATTTTTTTCCCTAGGAAAAAAAATTGCTGTTTCTGACAGTTCGAAATTGTAAGCTTTTGCTTACATAGGGTCGATTAATCACCGTTCACTTTTTTAAGCGTTCGGTGATCTAATATAGACCCTATATATATATATATATATATATATATATATATATATATATATATATATACATACTGAGGTATCTTCTGTGTGGAGTCTGCATGTTCTCCCTGTGTTTGCATGGGTTTCCTCTGGGTGCTCCAGTTTCCTCCCACATTTCAATGAAACACAGTGAGTGGACTGGACACTCTAAACTGACCATTGTTGTGGTTGTGAATTGTTGTTGCGAATGTGTGGTATGGAACAACAGTCATGGCAGGACTAGCCACCTGGTGGTGCAAACCTTGAATCCAGATGATTGCCATTGTTGAAGTGACACCTAAACCCATGTGTGTGTGTGTGTGTGTGTGTGTGTGTGTGTGTGTGTGTGTGTGTGTGTATATATATATATATATATATATATATATATATATATATATATATATATATAAAACTGAATGAATCGGTAAATATTCTGACACAAATATGCCTTCTCACCTGATTGTGCACTTTTCAATCTTAGGTACTCCATGTTATGATCATATGCAATGAAAGGCACAGATAAGGAAGTTTAGTTGCTGTGCTGTGAATTTTCCCAAGAGGCCTAGAATATCAGATTCCATGATTCTTGTTGAATTTCAGTGGCATTATCTCTGTTGGTATCCCATTTTGCTCTCTGATCTAGAAGCCACATGCCTTATACCCTGATTAATTAAAATAACCCATTCACATGACAAAGGTAACAAGTTATCTAATGGGTGGTGATCATTAAAAGTTATAAGCAGAATGGGCATCTATTTTAATTCACTGTTAAACACATGAGATCAGTTGGATGGAAGGAAACTTATTAACCACTGTTGCCATTACCCATGAAAATTTTGTTTAAGAACATGAGTATTTTAGTTCTCACATATTGACAAACTAAAACAATGAGTTATAAGGTCACAAAGGAAAACCACTTGGTTAAAACACAAAAAGGAAAGTCTAGCAAAGCTAGACTTTCCATTGTGTGATACCTTAAACCTCTTGTATGGGATAATATGCAAATGACCCTTTAAGGATATCAGGTGTTTCAGCTAAATGGCAATACTGAATGTACATAATTTTTCTTTTACTTTAAAGTCTATTTATGGACAAGTCAGGCCAATAAAGGCAACCCCCTCTAGTTGTCGACATGCATGTTTCTGCCTTCTTGACATCATCAGCACAGCATAAAAGGAATGTTTGACTTTTGGAAACACAGAGTTGTCATACCTAACTGATATCCATAAACATAAAGGTGTCTACAAAATACCCCAACCCACAAACTAAAACAGTGAGTAATATGGTCACACAGGAAAACCAAATGGTTAAAAAACACAAAAAGGAAAAACCTAGCAAAGTTAGACTTTCCACTGTGTGATACCTTAAACCTCTTGTATGTGATAATATGTCACATATTCAGCTAAGAGGTCAAGGGAACTTTCAGCCTTGAAGGCAGAAGGTCATTATACTGTCATGCTTATAAATATACTACCATATCAGATTAGTTTAACTTCCATTCTAAATAGACTTTTAGTTCTTTATGGAAAATATCCCATCCAGTGTACTGCCAACTCATCAAATCAGTCTGCTTAAAGTAAAAGTATTCCAGGATTCAAGTCCAGTAATTTGCAATAATGTTAAATTGGTTTCAGAGTTCAGTAATTTGGGTATTTTAACCAATAACACAATGGAAGATGGAGAAAACATTTTGGCATTTGAAAAGATCATGTACATCAGAACAGTTTTGGATATTTTAAAAACAGATAATATTATTATCAAGATCCATTTTACCAGAGTTATTTAGTTCTGCACAAGACAGTAATTTTAAACCTGTCCAGGCATTTACAAACTCCACTGAGTGGGTGTTCAGAAGGATGGTGATGCAATATTTTGTAGGGAAGATTTTTCCCTTCTGATCTAGATCTCTCAGTCATGACTGAATCATCTCCTGTCTGGAACGGGGGATACAGAATACTGCACATAAATATACTTCTTTTACTAGCCTCATTTCAGTCTTTTATTTGCAGCACATTATAACTAGACTGCATTAATTAATTCTACTCTTTGCAGCACAGTTTGCTAAGACATATATTAACTATTATAGTTTCATCAAAATATAAAAAGGTGATCAGAACCTAGATAAAACAATCATTTTATTGAAGATATTAACACTAAAAGGTGATCAGAAAATAAATGACAATCACCTTAAATAACATGAGATTATCACTTACAAGAAGATCAGAACCCAGATAAGACAATCAGCTTATTGAACATGAGATTAGTTTAGAACCCACCTTCCTCTACGAGTGACTGCTTGCATTTCTGTTAGGATGGCTTGGCAGAATCTAGGCCAGGAAATTTTAGATTTTAGAAAGTCAAAATATGGCTTCCACTTAGGACACATGTAGCTTCAAAGACTATTGTTAAAAAATGCTCTGATTATTTCTCTGTTACACAGTTACAGCAGAAAGGGCAGATATTACTGCAGCAGTCTGATTCCAGATACGTAGGACCCATGCATGTGTGTGTTTTGGAAAGAGGGTTGCAATGTATACTGCAGTTTAACTTTAAGAAGAATCTATAAGGCTAGTGTGCCTGCAGGATGTCACATGTTCTGCCTTGCCTTTCAGCTGCTGCCATACTAGTAAAGTGAGAGAACAAATCATATCTGTTTCCTTGGAGTCTGTATTTGGCCATGCAGTTTGAAATGCTATAATAAGAATAAAAAGTACAACATAATATAGTATCAAAGTAGAACATATTTACTATGAAATTCAACCTTAACTGGGATCTGGGAATGCAATAAGAAAACATCTCAAAGGCATTCATTCCCTTCATAATGCCGGAAGATTACTAATGGTAGGAAAGCAGAAATACTACAATTGCATTTAAATCAGGAGAGAATGCCATTACTCAAATATGCATATTCCAAGACCCAACAAACATAGAACCAAGAAAATGACTTTCCTTAAAGAGAAATTCTACAGATACGAGTGACTTACCAAATGAAAATGGTAGCAAACAGACATATCCAGAAAACTGAAAAAAAAAAGTAATGCAATGTATCAAATAATCATAACTCAACAAACAAAACCAGAATGAAAATAATTCAAGATGAAAAATCCATTTTCTTTTGAATCTCTTCAACATTTTTATACAACCCTTAAGCCCCAAAACAACTTCTTTGGTACACAGCTGAATTATTTTCCATGGAATCTATACTGCTACGTAATCCACACATACATCATTGATGCTCCAGGACAATTTGACAGAATCGTGGAAGCATTAACTGCGGAAATTCATTCTTTACAGTATTACTTCTGGTAAAGCTGTGAAAAAAAGATGGTGCAAGTTGCATATTTCCTTTACCTTGTAGACTATGCCTTTAAGGTACTTAATCAGTTTAATCTTACTAAAGGACAACATACTGATTTGGTTGTTATTAATGGCAAATTTATGAAGTACAGTGAGCCCAAAACGAACAAGCACATTGCTAGCGATCTGGGTTCATAAGAGTCTGTTGATGCCTACGTGACTGTACTAAGGCATAGAACCACAAACTATGAGATTTGTTATCTACATGATTCATTACTGAGAGAGAAAGAATTGTCTTTGCTACTAATACTGACAAAGTCACAAGCAAGCTACTGTCTGAATTAACTTTGGACAGAGCTGTAAATGTGAATATGACAACAGAATTAATTCACATACTAAAGAAAGAGCTCACTGTGGATCCAGATTTAAGTAAATTAAAATGAAGGTTAACTCTAACACTGTCAAGGTTAAACACAGTACAAAAAAAAGAAATATTTCAAATCATATGGCAGAAAAGAATTCCACTGCCATACGTGGGTCTCATAATATAGTTAAAATGAAAAGCTTTCAGCTCAGCATATGCCTATTTGTTAAAGTTGTGTCTTATCACCATGATAAGTAGCCACATCCAGTACTCAGTAGAGAATTCAGGAAATTTGGACTACCCAATCATTTTCTCAGGTCTATAAATCTACAGGAATGAAAAAAGAAGTACAGGAAATGTTTTACAAGAGATCACTGCAGGTAAAAATGATGGTTTAGTCACAGACTTAAATAACCCTCTAACTCAAATAAATCCCTTGCTCTTTTAAATTTATTTGTGAATATAGTTGATGCATGCAGATGTGTGCAGACTCTGTGTACCGTAGTTCTTAAGTAGGCTCAGAATTCCACAGTATTTTCATTACAAAAATCACTGAACTGAGAAGCTGTTTATAGTTGGGAAACTTGTGGATTTTTTAATTGAGGCTTTAACATAATGTAGAACAATATCTGAGGAATCATTTACAGAACTGGGTTTGACAGACACCATCAGAGATTTAAGCTTCACCACTGACTTATCCTGGTCACACACTGAAACCATTGGGCCAGAAAGACCTGAATAACTGTGTTGTGTATCTAGACATAAGGTACAATTTACTGTTTCAAGTTGCTTTGTCCAGAAGGAACTAGCCTAGAAGCACAACATATAGATGAATCTAATTATGATGGCTCTGAAGAAGAAATGACAAATGCGTTCATTCAGTTGGACTAGAAGATGTTTTTCATTAAAGGAACGGTGAGAAAAAGATATTCAGTTTTGGGATATTTACATATGGAAAGAATCCATGTGAACTTAAACTTTTAAAATAATCAGAATTTGAAAGCAAAAATATTGCTTTGTGAAAGAATGGTAATAAAGAAAGTGGGTGAGACTATGCAATGCATAGATTAATTGTCAAATATATAGAAGCTGGTATTCTCAAAGTAAAGGATGAAATTATTTTTTTTGAATATATATATAACAATATGATAAACATATGAACTAGGCTGGTATGTATAGTGCTGTTTTACAGCAATTGCAGTATAGATATTAACCTGACTATTCTCTGTTTCCTATACATGGGATATGACCGCTCCCAGAAACTGTATCCATTCTTTCAGATATTATAGCAGAGCCTTCATCATCTCCTTACAGGAATGATGCAAATGTCTTATCATATAAGAGACTAGTGCTAGGAGGTATTTCCCTTCCAGTTGCCAAACAGTCTGCTGTCATGCTGCATGCCAAGGTCCAAATCATCATGTCACTGGCTCACTTCAGATATTGCTATGTTGTGTGATTCTTCTCTCTTACACTTTTGCTTTAATTGATCACTGTGGCCCACATCCAGCCCTGTAAAGGCTGGTGAACATCTCCTCTCCTTAACAATTGCTATCCATGGGTCATCAGTGCTTGTAGCAGGACATCATTCTCAGTGGGTCTATATTACCTTATCAGAAAACCTAGTCAGTGAATGCCTGTTTGCCAACCAGTAAACAGCAAACTGTCACATCTTTGAACGGCTACTTCATCAAATTTTCTCCTAGGGGAAAAAATGGCTTGGCCAACCAAAATCAAGACAGTATTTCAAACCCTTCAAAGTGGGGGGCTTCACCCCCCACCACCCTCACTGTAGGGGGCTGTGCCCCCTACACCCCCCTACTAAATAGTTGCACTACAGTGGGAAAAATGGCAAATTCCCAATGATGGCCCAGCGATTTTTTGCCCTAGGAAAAAAATCTGCTGAAGTGGCTGTTCGAAGAAGTGAGAGTTTGCCGTTTATTGGTTGGCTAACAGGCGTTTGCTGACTAGGTTTTTTGATAAGGTTATATAGACCCTTCTCAGCTTTGCTAAAGTTGTGCAGCCTATGCTTTTCTGTCCCTCTTGAGGAAATAAATACACACCTACAAAAAATAGACCATAGTTGTAGACCAGTGATGTATGGAAACAGTAGTCCACTAATGTTAACAGTTATATCAGCTTGGTTATACAGAATAGTACAGGGCTTTAGGAGAATAGGAAGGCAGTAGAGGCCACAAATATAGTATAGACATTGGGATACCCCGGTGCCGTCCAAGAAACCAAGAACAGTGTTATGGACAGACATGTACATATGCATGTATACAGTTGGAGTAGTCACCATACAGAAATTCACAGGGTTGTATAGGTGAAGTTTGGGATTCACAGACAGCATGGTTAGGGGACCACAGTGGAGCCATGGGTGACAGTGGGTATGGGGCTTTGCTTACAGAAATTGCCTGCCTGGACATACACTGCAGAATAACCCCTTGGCTTACACCCATTATATGTATGCATAGGTCAGACAGAAGGGATGTAGGAGGAATAGGCTGTCTTTCTACAGAAAACAGTAATATATGTACATGCACATCAGTTACAATATCTATATATGTAAGCAGAGCTGTGGTCTACCATTGTAGAGAACACTACAGTTACCATAATAACACTACTTTTATCATAAGGTTTACATTATATGACATTGGTGAACTACATCTTGGCACAATATTGTTTGACACTATGTACCTCCTCCAGTGGAAATGCTATGACCTGTGCTTCCATATCAAGCCATTCATATGTGCAGGCTGTGCATGTACATACAGCAGACTGTATAGATGTGTTAAGTTGCATTACCATTGATTTAAAGTCACATTTAAAGCATGCATTACAGGTTGATACCTTAGTTCATTGTAAAGTCATGGTGATGGCGGCTAGTCCTAGTATCCAACAGAGAGCACCTGCTTGGTGTGTTATGAAGACAAAGATTGCATTGTGCATCTTGAACAGGCTCAAGGAGTGGCTGCTGGGATCCTATTCAGTCATTTCATTAGGTAGATGCTTGGTATATCTTGGGACAGCTGCAAACAAGGGCTTATGGCATCAGCAAACCAGTCAGCAATGCAGGCAGCAGAACAATGGCAAGCAGCACTGTCTGAAGGATTAGGCTAGAATACAATACTTTCTATTATAGACTATGCATTTGTCTGTGGGTGAGAATCAATTGGTTCAACACTTATTTGTTCCCTTTTCAGACCTATTGCTCTAGGTCACATTTAAGCTAAAATTAAAACAGTTAGCATGCACCGCTTCTAATTTTATACAAAACTGGTTTCACTATACCATTCAAATTAAATTAATAATTTAATGTTTATGTAAACATTTCTAGAAGAAAAAACTGACACCTGTACAGCAAAAGAAAAAAAAATTAAAAGATTACTAAATTTAGTTCCTTAAGCCATTTGTTAGCAGATGTTCCCTGTTTAAGGGCCTCTTGGTTCTGGATGAGCATTGTGAAATAGTCCTGTCGTCTCTATCTACTCTCTCAGGGAGATCCACAAAACTGAGAATAATTTCTTGCCCACCAGAACTGGCTATACTGTAGGCTTGAGTCCCAGTCATTTAGAGGGAGACTTGGTTAAAATCCCCTATCTGGCATACTGCACTTTCCCTTACTGAGAATGGAACTACCTTTTATGGGTTGGGCATTCCCACAATTAGAAAGATAAAATATCGCAATTTGTGGTTGCTTTTCCAGCATGTATAGCACTATAGCAGTCCTTTAACAAAGTTCTTTCAGAGTCTGTCCACCTAATAGCTGGCAGTTAGCAGAAGTCCAAGTATGAATGGAAAAGGAAGCATGAATGAATATCTGAAAGTCTGACTGGCTGAATCAGCTTCTCTGCAGTATATATCGTTTAACAGCAGAGAGGCTTTGGATTTCATTTGTTTTGCCTCAGTAATTGACTGAGTCCAGCCTTTGCCTCAGCTGTTTTTCTTTCCACAGTTCATTATTTCTTTGACTAAAAACACAACCTGGAAGAGATGTGTGTGTGTGTGTGTGTGTGTGTGTGGGGGGTTGCAGCTATTATTTTCTTTCACATTCTGTGAGATTGTCACTTCTTTCTGACCTTTTGACTCTAATGTTCAAGAAGCAGGATGGTGTATACTTGGTGATGGCACCTTTTGGTCTGTGCTGAAAACCAGTGCTCAGAACATGACACTTTATTTCAGTCTTAGATTGCATGTCAGAACAGGTTATGTCCAGGGGCCTCTCTGTTAGGAAAACACCTTAATTGCATGCCCTTTACTGAACAGCTTGGAAAAGCAACTATTTTAAACGGTATTGTTTCATGAACTCTTGTGTTTCAGTGTTTTTCATACCTACTATCACAATACACAGGAAAATAGCAAGATTACAGCAATACATGAAGGCAGAATTAATCAATGTAATCAATACACAGTAGCAATCACACTAGACATAGATACAATACTCAGTGGCATCAACAACAATAATGGATACAGGAATAACACAAGTGCTGATAATAATATGGCTATCAGTATCAGTAACGTATTTTTTTCAGTCAAAGGGTTCATTTACTACATCACCACTTTCCTGAAGAGAACCATGTGTGGAAGCAGAAGTGAGGTAGAAATGCCCCAAATGGAATTGCACGAGTTGGTGATTTGGCCTGCTTCCTACTCTTCAAACTGTGTTTTGCCTTTCAGAATGGTATTCGTAATAAAGTTTGGTTCACTTGAGAAATACCACGATATTCTAGGCTGGCTGATATGGATGTTTGTATATGCACTCTGAGTGCTGTTATAGGTTGCTATTGATGTGGCATTCTATTTGTTTGTGTGGCAGCATATATTATATATTATATTATAGAATACAATGCCTCATTTGGTATGTACCTCACAAGACATCTGCAACAGCTAGAAAGGCCGCAGAAATACCTCACTAAAAGAATCACACACCATTTAAAAAAACTCCAGCTATACTCTGTGGCATATCGTCTACTCAGAGATGATCTCTGCCTAACATACAAGGCCATGTCAAACCTTGAGCTGTTGGACATGCTCCACTTAAAGAAATCCCAATCCCACAGAGCCACATGCTCCAGGGATCTAAACCTTGTCATCACAATGAACAAAACATGCTGGAGGGATAGGTTCCTGACCCAGAGACTCCCCATATTCTGGAACAGACTGCCCATAAATGTCAAGCAGAGCACCTCCTTGGCCCTCTTCAAAAGGAACCTTAATGATTGGCTGGGAGATAGGAAATTCACCCTGGGGATCATGTCAGTCGGCCTGCTAGACAGGGGTCCAGGGAAGTAAATATTGTGGGAAGAAATATCCAGGGAATTGTTATGGCTAGGCTTGTATAGGCCCTAGGGCCAATAGCCTAGTACCAACCTATGAACCTATGAACCTATATGTCTGTGGGGTTGTGTTCATACTTCTGCAACATTGCACATAAATGTGTGTATAGCTTATGTCTCAAGTCTATAGGCACCACATCAGTCTGCTGCTTGATTGCACATGCAAGTGGTAACGTTGATGCGTTCACAGATTGTGGGCACCATTTCAGGCTTCTGCTTCATTAACAGTCAGGTGTGTCTATACATTTAAACTGTTCTGCATCTCACCAATGCTTTTGTGATGGCTGGTATGTCTCTTTTGTTTTTCAGCACAGACAGCATGAGAGGCAAATGCTGCTTGTTGCTACAGGATGCTGCAAAGACTTTCAATACAGTGCGATGAATGGGACTTTTGTCTCTTCACCTATAGTTATACATTTTGTTCCAAATGTGGAACATCCTCAGTATTGCACTCTTTCTTTTCTGCCTCCTGCCTGCAGTTCACAATAGTACCACTGAGCCACAGATACATTGCCTGTATTTGTCCTGGCAAAGGCTTCAGCTCATGTGGGTGAGCAGGGTGAGAGTGCTTCACAGGGGAGGGGTCTAAACCTACTCAAACAGGTAGTCACCTCAGTAATATGCCCTTGCACAATAAGAACTGGAGCGGGTGGTGGAAGTAGCAAATGACTGGTCATTGAAATGCCGGGGCACTGCACATCATCCCCTCTTGTAATAAATCACATATTCACAAGACTAGCTGGTCCCCATCTTTGAGCTACCAGAAAGGGATATGACCCATACCATTGACTACCTGGATCTGCACCAGGACTTCTATTTTGCTGTGTCCCAGTAACATTACTAGGGTCTGGTTGGCAGTTGGCGCACTGCCCATATTTCACCTTATCCCAGTCATTTGTCTTGCATGTGTTTGTTTGTTTGCTTGTATCCCATGTCTCCCTCTCCAGCGTTGTCGCCTCACAGTAAGACGTTGTCCTGTTTGATTCTCAGCGAAAGCATCTTCTGTGTGGAGACATGCGTGAATGGGCGTACCTTCGTTAAAGGTTGTGCGTCAGGGCTAGCAACTCGGTACGTAAAAATCTACTACCAATCATTAGCAGACCGGAGTTCCGCTGTGGCGACCCCTAACTGGGAAAAGCTGAAAGATATAACAACAACAACATATATATATATATATATTAGAACAAAAGTCCTAAATATCGAACATCTGTATACGCGAAAATGCCATTCAGAGATCTGTTTTTTGTGAGATCGCAGTACAGTGAAGATTGGAAAATTTGCTCTTTCCTCACTGTAGTGTGATCTCGGAGTTGGTATATATAATTAGTGGGGTGTGGGGCACAGACCCTCACAATAAAGGTTTTGAAGTTCGGCATTTTTGTTGCTTACAGCATTCAATTTTATGAACTTTCATTCATATAATATAGACTCTAATATATATATATATATATATATATATATATATATATATATATATATATATATATATATATATATATATATATATAAATGGAGAACCTATCCCCACAAAAATATTCTGCCCTTTCTCCCCCACTTGCATTTCTCTTTTTTTTCCTTTCTATATGTATCTATGCTTGCTATATACCTCCTTTCTACGTTCCTATACCCCTTTTCCATCTTTAGTGGAGCCAGTATGGTGTCCAGTTGACTGGGTGCCAAATAACAGGCATTTCATATATGCTATATGGGATGCCTGGCAACAGCCTCCCAGAGCAGGCATCAGTTCACACTATTTGATGTGGTTATATTACACATTCTTGTGAATTCACACAAAGTAACATGCCTTGACCTAAAACATGTCCCTTCTTCTTCTTCTGCATCAGTCCGCTAAGATTACATTTTTCCATCCTGTCCTATATGGTCTTTCTGCGGCATAGCTAACGGCCTACCAGTGCAACATTTCTTTGCCCTGGCTGAAAATTAAATAGATCCAGTGGAATCAGTGCTCTTCCCCAGTTAACAAATTCAAAATAAATAAGTAAAATAAACTTAATTATGGATCTCTACTAACACTGCATTCTTGTCATGTGGCTCAAGGTTTGTGCCATACTCCAGTGCATCTCTATGAATCCTGGCCCATGCTTTTATATAAAAGACTACGGAATTTGAAAGAGATATTGGATGAAAGCAATGGAAGAAAATTATGGATCAGGTTGTAAATGTGCATTTAAATGTGTAAAATGTAATACCTCCAAATATGTAAATGAAACTAATACCTTTGAATATCCTGCATTTCCTTTGTGGGTTGTTTAGATAGTGATCAAGTCTATAAACTTAGTTTTTTTTGGGGGGGGTTCAGTTAATGCTTAAGGTCTTAACCTCCCAGATAACAAGGTGCAGGGTTTAATTTCAACTTTGGAAGGGAAATTGGCTAGGCTTAAAATGGCCCATAAGAGCAGCTTGTCTAGTTCTTACCTGTGAACCTGAAGTTAGTAGAGTATATGTATGCAATGGCAACACATGAGAACAGAAATATATTTTATTTACCTACCTGTTAGTGGAAAAGCTTCTACATAAGAACCACTGAATGAAGCCTGTATAGTATGATTGTTGAGCATTTATGTGCATTTAAAAAGTTAAATATAAACAACATTTTAGCCAAGCACTGGATGGATTGTTAATGGAGAGCTAGATATTAGTTTCAGGTATTACAGCAGTTTATTTCAAAAGGTGGAATTGTGATATCAGGAATGTTTTATTTAACACTTAAAGTAAATGGTAGGTACACCTGGATGTAGGCAAGCGGCTGAGATGAAATGATGAAATGTAAAGCCTGTATTACAGTTATAGATGAGACAAAATGAAAGGAAAACTTATAAGCACATAACAAGAATGTATTGCTTGTCTATGCAACTGTTCCAGAAAAATGTATTTACGTATTTGTGTTTTGATATGAATATGACCGCATTGTTTTATAAATGAATGTGAAACATTTCAAAAGTTAATTCAGAATTCTGTCAAGTGGTTTTAATTGGCTAGTGAAGTGTACAAAAAAAACTATATATAGAGTTATAATTTTGTCAGAAGAAGAACATGTCAGTTTGAAATTTATGAAACGTGTTTTCTTAATTTTTTGAAATTTTATTCATATAGTATGTGCTGATGTTACTCATTTGATTTTGATAAAATTATTACTTATTTTCATTAAACTGTACTGCCAATATTTTTTCACTATTTCAAGATGTGTAAATACAACAATAAAATATTTTCATCAAATTAGCTTGTGAACGCTTGGGCATGATAAAGCTAATTCAGAGTGCACAGATATGGAGGTTACAATGCTCCTTATTTTCTCTCACATTCTTATGAGTGGTCTTACATTTTTCATCTTAAACACATTGTTCCAAAGTTCTTATTTCTTGAAATGTTATCTGTTCAGACTGTATTGCCCTATTCTTTTTCATATGTGATTATTTGTTCAACCTGAAGTTTTATGTATATTTGTTTCACTCATATTTCATTTCTCAACATATGTGATAAACTGAAAGGCTGCCAGCCTAGCTAGATAGAATTTTGTAAATAATTCTATGTCATTTGTAAATATTAATATAATCCACAGGCTTATTTTACAAATGTAAAGAGAACTACATGTTATGATTAAACTATATGCTGTACTGAGCTTCAAAATTGTAACCACAGTGCACCCTGCTGGAAGAAAGCTGTTAAGTAAAGAATTTTACAACTGTGTTTGATCTCAAGCTCGGAGACAGGATGTCTGGGCTAGGAAATTCTTTCTATTGTTTTAAGACATAGATAATTACTAGATTTTACATGTAAAGTGTCCTTTATTGCTGTGGCTTCCTGGCAGGTGCAATATTACAGAGCTATGTTAAATTGTAAGTTCTGCAAGCCTGGGAAACTTCAGCAGGGGTGTGAAGAATGATGTAATCTGAAATGACTCAGCAATACTGTGTATTATCAATTTAAGGGCTAGCTCAGAAAGCGAGGATAGCATTTTGTATCTTGTCTTGGATCTAGTAAGAACATCCACTCACCAGCACTTGCTTGCTCTGTATGTAAATAGTATTTTAGAACAGTGATTTCTGTTAAGAGATAGATAGGAATATAGTCAGATTGGCTTAACTGTTTATGTCAGACTGTTCTACAATATTGTCTTAAAGTATTTCCTGTGATTTATGAACCCTGTAATGTCATTGTGTTGAAGTAGTAAATGTTGTCTTCTGTTTTTATTATTTATTATTAAATATTTTTAAACCTTTCAACTGTGGCTGGTTTGTGTAGAGATCATTTAATCTCTAGAGTACTTGCATGTATTTGGTGATACTGTTTAAGCCACTCCAATAGCCTTAAAAGTTCTGGTCACACCTACTATTTGGATAGCAGTAATTTACAGAGTCGAATTGGGCACTCTTTCGTAAGGGCCTTTATAGTAGCTGATAGTAGTGGTTGGTGGCAGTTGGTACTACCTTATAGTCTGGGCAGAAAGGGGGCATAGCTGGAGAACCTGTGCCAGCCTTCCTCAGGAGTGTCTGTTTGTATATAAAGCAAATTTCAAAGTGTGTGTATGTCAGCTACTTGGGCAGAAATATGATGCACTGGTTGAACAGAGAGGGTGCTGAAGGTTTTGGCTTGACCTCTAAGCTGAGATTTGAACCCTATAGCTGTGCCAGTGGGGAGTCTTATTGGGGATCTGGAGAGAAAGCGAGAAACCAGCCCCTGATTGACTGTGATCTCTGTGTGCTCTTAACCGAAATTGTACTTTACTGTGTGTCTACTTGTTATCCTCCCAATGTGGACTCCCTTCACTGGTGCTAGTGGTGAGGATTGAGGTTCTTTGATTACTGGCACAGTGCACAGGTGTCACAACATAATTTGTATTTATCTGTGGAGCTTTTCTCCTTGGGCCTGTGCTGAAAAGGGGTACGCTAGACATCCCAGATGGACTGTCCCGGTAAACAAATGCTAAAAAAATAAATAAATAATAAACAAACATAAAATAAATGCTTCCAGTGAAGATCATTCACTGACTTGGAGAGATCATAATCTATATGTCTGTAAAGTCAGTGATTCACAAACTCACAGACAATATGATGTGTATGTTCATGCAGCTGATGATTTGTACATTTACAAATGAATGAGTCTACAGGTTTGTGAGATGAAAGCTTCACAGATTCATGCAGTGTAGTCTATTATGTCTAACACAAAAAGCACAGTGTGCAGTGATGTATGATTGCAAAATGTGAACAAAAATATCATGCAAAGAGTGTTGCTAGTTCAGCATAGGATTGCTCTCTAACTCTTCTTTGGCACACAAAACACTCTGTTGCAATCAACAGGATTCTCTCCTGCTCATTTGTTTATGGGAAGGAGATTGACAACAAAGTTATCTACTTCATATGTACTACTTTATTCAGTAAACATGTCAAATGTATAGTCAACTTGGGAGAAAGCTCAGTAAAAACAGAAACTATACTATAACAGATCAGGGAAAACATTGCCTACCCTGAAGTCTGCTGAAACAGTAATAATGTAGTATCTAGATTTGGGAGAATAATAAATAGCTTATCCAGATGGAATGACTTTGTAACATGTTATAATAGCAGATTGATTTCCATACCTAGTATTTAGTACATCTAAGTTTATGCTGCATATAAATAACTGCATTATTTTATTTCTGCTTACAGGTATCACCAGTCTGTATGTATATCATGTGATGTCTCTAACGAAGTACAGTATCGATTATTTCATATTCTGTATATAACCTCTAGCTGGAAGTATTCCATATGACTGTGGGTATGTGTGGGATGTCACATGATGCTGCCATGACTTTCTAGTGCTGTTATCTTAATAAAGAATGTGGATGTTTCCAGCCTGTCAGTCCGTCTGGTGTCTGTAATTGGCTATCAGGTCTGAAGTACTGTGATATGACTAGAGAACCCATCATTGCAAAGGGGATTATAATAACATTATGCAGGCACAGCAAGGATGTGGGCAGGTAAACACAGTGTATGTGAATGGGTAAATTTTTTTACACTGTAGGGATACCATAATGCTGTCTTCAGAGCGTAATTGTGTGCATTCACAGGTGCAGCCACAAACAGAAAGAAATAATCTCGGTGATCTGTTTTGCAATGCACACATCAGGTTTGACTGGTCGTCGGTAATGTGTATGAAATTCACACCTTAGAGTTATCAGTAGAGTAGTCTTTTCATAGGTTCGTACGTGTACACTACGCTAATGACTACTGGGATCTTTATAAGTCTAGCCATGCATCCCAGACTGCATCTGCCAGTTAGAGACATAGATTCTAGATCGGGGGTGAATTTCCCATTTCCCATCCACTGGTTCAGGTTACTCTTAAATAAGGTTAGGGAAGAACTCTGTTTCACATGGATGGGAAGCCTGTTCCAGAGGAGGGGAATTGTATGAGACACATACCTGTCCCTCCAATGTGTGCTATTTATGCTGCAAGCAAAGTTCAAGTCCTTAGATTAAGTAGTTTGATTCTGAGAATATGCAGAAGAACCATCAGAGTGGGATCCAAGAATGCATTGTATGCTGGGCACAAATCACCTATCAACAGTCTGTAAGGAACTGGGTATAGAGATAGAGCTTTGAGGTGATCAGCACATGATATGTTGTTTATGCCCTGTATTCCTTTTGTGAGGTACTTTTGTAGATATTCCAGTTGCTGCATGAGCCTGGTCAGGTATATACTGAAGGGGCATTGTACTGAATGATGGGACTGATGAGGGCCAACTACAGATGAACCATGATCTCCTTGGAGCTAGATACCATGCCCTTGTTTATAAGCTGAGCAACACAGAATGATTTTTGTGATACCTTAGGCAAATGGTTGAAAGCCAGGTTACTATCCACATAAGTCCCCAAATCCCCGACTACTGGATCTATTCTTAGGGGTGCGCTATCAATGAGGTAATTTCCTGGTTGAATTCCTAAAGGGTACTATTATACATTTCTTGACATTGAGTTTTAAGGCATGGCTTTGGCACCAGTTATTTGTCTGTGTTAGTTGTTCCTGTAGGATGTTAGAGAAAGGTGTTAAGTGAGGCAGCAGGATGAAAAAATACATAAATGACTTATATGTGAGAAAGACTTCCAATTTTTTTAAATATGGAGAGGAGGAGGGTCACTGAAACCTGTTAACATGCTAAACCTGTTCAGCTTAGTCATGGGGGTGCATCATTGTCACTGTTGTTTTGACAGTCTGCTAGACTTAATATAAGTAATGGGAAACCAGTATGCCTTATCACTGAAGTGAAGTGGGCGTGATTGACAGAGAACATCCTTTCTTCTTCCATTTTTTTTTTAGCTATGGTGTTTCATTTTATTTAAACTGGAAGATCAAGTATTGCTGAGTTACCATGCAGGCTGTGCAGTTCTAACCGAAACAAATTTATGCAGCATTATTCTCAGATGTAATTGGTGTTATCTGCTACTGTAGATTAAAAATGCAAATGGCAGCAATTTACAGCAGTGCACAAGCCTTACACAGATTGGGTCAGCTTTGATGATTACACTCTAAAAGGTTGGAATGGCACATCACTTAATTCTGTAAAAAATGTTGTTAATGGTTGCATAATTTAATCTTTTTGTGTTTAAAGAGGAACATTTTTTCTTATTGGAACTCAGCAATAGTATTTCTCATTCACACTGTTTCACATATGGCTGCCTTTTGCTCTTCTAACCATTGTAGTGGGGAGCTTTTAAATTTATTTTCATTGCTCCATTTACAGCATAAATTATAGCCACCTGAGATTACTCTTTTAGGATTTGTTTATAGCTTCTACTATACCTCATATTTTTGTCCTGCTACTCATAAAATTTCAGATTTTCTGGTAAATTACAGAGGATTACATTCTATCAATAATGCCTGGAATTAGAGCTTCATACTTCTTTTTGTTCAGGAAATGCACATTTATATTCGCTTTTTTCATTAATTAAAGTGATGTTTAAAATTGTTCCAAATGTTTGGCCTTTTCCCTTTTAATTTTGTCTATCTTTCTCCAGGATTCTTGAGCAAAGAAGTTGACAGGTACTATGTTCTTTGCAGGATCTAAATGTCCTTTTTATGGCTTTTATCTTAAACAGTAAGGGGTATGTGTAATAAGTATCTATGAACTGTAGTGCTATGACATGATATATGCCATTTACAGGGGTGCAATATGTCTCCACTGTGTACAATCTGCATTCCTGGCTACACCCCTGAGGCACAGTGCAGTAAAGTAAAACTCAAACATAGTGCAGTGCATAGCAGAATGGTTACAGACTGAAGAATTCCACATCATAATGGAAACAGAGCAACATACAATATTTAATATGCGCAAGATCTCCGTCTTTAATTCATTTGTAACATTAAAACAAAATATTAAAATATTCATATAGAAAATTAGAGTATTTTTATTTTATTTTATACTTGTTTACCAGGGTCGTATGGTGATCACACTTGACCATTTGCAGGTAGTTTCTCAGTAAAATAACTGACCATAACAAAAAAAAAAAAAAAGAAAATGGAACAGAGAGGCAGTAAGGTATAGATTTCAAAAACAGAACAGAAACTAACAAGATATAACAAAACTGTACAACAATTATGACAGAAATGTGCATTTACATGATTATATTTCAGATTTACATCATGGTGGAAATGTGAGGTAATGAGAGTCAAGGCAGGGGTGAGTGGGGGAGGGGCACTTAAGAGGTGCTACCAGTTGAAAGAGAGTAAAGCTAGAGGCTTTCAGGCCCTTAGGAGATGTTTCCTGTTGTGTGACTAGTAGAGCTTGATTTGTTGTGGAGGATTTTTTTTAAGTTCAGTTCTGAAAGTGGGGAAGGGGGGGCTGCAGTTTCTTTAGGTGTGTGTGGGAGGATTCTCATTTTTTATGAGTAAAAATGAGTGGTTGGTGCAGTGTAGCATAGATTGTATGGGTGGAGTTGGGGTGGTTTCAGAGAGGTGTAGGAGTTGCAGTGTGTGTGCCTGATACAATGTTTGGCAGCTAGTGCTGAGAATGAGTTAGGATGAGGAAGTCTGAAGATGAGAGAGCCTAGTAGCAGGTCTGCTCTGTGCTGCACTGGGAGACATTTGTTTTTTCTGTGGGCGAGGCAGTGGTGCTGATGAGAGGGTGAGTTAGTGATGAAGTAACAGATTTTGTTTCTGATAGCCTGTAGTGGGGTGGAAATTTTCTTAGAGGCTGTAGCTCTTATGGGTAGCCCATATTTGAACTGGATCAAAAAGACCCCTTTGCCTGCAGCTGCCCTGGCTGGGTTAGGTAGGTAGAGTAAGATTTTCTTACCCCAAAAGAGAAGTGAATTATCCTTTGCCCTCAATTTCTCAATATGGATATGGATTGTTACTGACTGGTCTAGACAGAAAATGAGATGTTGAAGGAGATGGTTGTTTTTAATGGTCTGTTTTACAAGGGCTTGAGATATTGAGTGATTTTAGTGATTTTTCTAAGTTTTGGGGTGGTGCCAAGTCGCATTTTTTTTTTTATGGCTGTAAATATTAGTTTGTGGTTAATGAGATGGGAATGGAGGAAGATGAGGTCTCTTTGCAGTTGTATTTTGATTGCAGAGTGGTTTTGGCTGGACATAAAGACCATCATGCCATCAGCATAGAGGATGAGTTGCACAGCAGGAAGGTCATGATGCAGTTTATTAATGAAAACAGAAAAGAGGGGCCTCAATAGACCCTTGGGGCTCCCAGAAGTGTGATCTGAGTGAAAGAAGAACATAACTGAACTCTGAAAAATCTGACAAGAAGTCTTAGAAGCAGGTGATGAATGTATTACTAATGCAAATGTCCTGAAGAGAGAGAAAGAGAAGAGGAGGAGATAGTGGCTGCTTAGGTCAGAAGCTTTTGTGAGGTCAATGAATATTACTGCTATCAAGTTAGCTTTGTCCATGTTAAGGAAAATGTCACAGTTAGTCATCAAAGTGCCATCATTTTAGTATGACCTGTTCAGAATCCATGCTGGTTTAGGTTAAGGAGATGGTATTACTGAATGTCATTTGAGAGCTGGATATAAATTACTTTTCTAGTATCTTCCTAAGAGCGGGTAGGATGGAAATAGAAGAAATGTGAGAGATGTTTTGAGGTTTAGATTGTTTGGGGAAGGAGGTAATGGTTGTGTTTTGTGTTAGGCAAAGGCTAAAATGTGATGAAGAGGCCGGGTTAGAAATTTCCTGCAGCTTTAGATAAGTAAGGGCAAATATGATCTTAGCCTGGAGAGAGTCTGGGACCATGTTTTCAAATAGGTTACTGATTACATTATGTGAGATTTTATGAGGCAGAAGGGGGGAGGTGAGGGGAGAAATGGGAGAGTGAAGTTTGGACTGGAGATGTTGTTTATAGTTTGAAGACGGTGGCTAATTCTCTGCCAACAATTGAAACAGGTGAGTGGCCATTGATTATTCTGGGTTAGGTTCATAAGTTCATAGGTAGGTACTAGGCTATTGGCCCTAGGGCCTATATAAGCCTAGCCAAATGGTACCTTGGCTTTTAACACCCAAGAAAATTATTTTCTTGTGCCCCTGTCAAACAGAGCCACAGAAGTGATCCCCGGGGTGAATTTCCTATCTCCCATCCAATTATCAAGATTTTTCTTGAAGAGTGCTAATAAGGAGCTTTGTTTGATATAGATAAGTAGTTTGTTCCAGAGTATAGGAAGTCTCTGGGACAGGAATTTATCCCTCCAGCATGTTCTGTTTATTGTGGTGACAAGGTTTAGATCCCTAGAGCATGTAGCTTGGAGGGATTGGGATTTCTTTAAGTGCAGCATGCCCAACAGCTCTGGGTTTGACATAACTTTGTATGTTAGGCAGAGATTGCCTCTGAGTAAGTGATATGATTCAGAGTAAAGCTGGGGTTTTTGAGACGGTCTGTGTAGTGCATCTGTTTGAGTCCAGTAATCCTCTTTGTGAGGTACTTCTGCGGCCTTTCCAGTTGTTGTAGATGTCTTGTGAGGTACATGCTAAAAGGGGCCTTGTACTCTATAATGGGTTTAATGAATGATGCGTAGGGGGAACAATGACCTCTTTTTTCCTGGATGAGAAACCTTTTGTGATGAGGTGTGCCACGTAGAAGGATTTGATGACTAGTGCGGCAATGTGATTATCAAAGGAAAGACTACTGTCCACCTGTGTCCCAAGGTCTCTTATCACACTTTCGGTGTTAAGTAGACCACTGCCTATGTGGTATTCATGGGTTCAGAGTTTTTACCAAAAGGGATGACAATGCACTTTTTGGCATTGAGCTTGAAGCCATGACTTTGACACCAGCCATCTGTCTCAGTGAGGCCCTTTTATAGGATGTCCACATCGTTAGGAGTTTTGATTATGGCTCCTAGTTCGCAGTCATCTGTAAACTTTGTTAGCCAAAGACATTCTGTGTTAGCCTCTACTTCAGAGAAGTAGATACCAAACAGGAGAATACCCAGGACTGAACCCTGTGGTACTCCACTTGTCACTGGTCTGAAGTTGGATTAAAGTCTGCTACTTTCACAGTGTGGGTTTTGTCAGTGAGCTAGTTGGCAATTCATCTTGTGACATTGGGGTTTATACCTAGTTTAGTGAGTTTATCTATAATTCCAGAGTGGGGGATGGTGTCGAAAGCCTTGGCGAGATCTACATAGGCTGTGTGAACCACCTTACCCTCATCTACAGCTTTGGAGACTGCTTCAAAGAAGTCTATCAGGTTTAGGAGACATGATCTTCCTTTTACAAACCCAAATTGGGTAGAGTCCAGAGTGTGAAGATTACCAATATCATTGTTTATAAGTTCCATGATAATGCGTTCCATAGTCTTGCAGACCAGGCTCGTCAGGCTAACGGGGTGGTAGTTCCTGGGGTCCGTGGTGGCTCCCCCTTTGTGGAGTGGGATAACCGTTGCTGTGCACCATTCAGTGGGCACAAAGCCAGAGGTGAGGCTATGATTGAACATGGTACTTAGGTGGGGCACCAGTTCATTCTGTAGTTCATGTAGAATGCAGCCTGAGATGTTGTCAGGTCCCATGGATGCTGTGTTCTTGGCTTTGGAGCGTGTATTTTTTACCCATGCAGCCATGATTACAGGAACTTTGCATTCTTCCAATATAGAGATGGGCCATTTAGGAGGTGAGAAAGGGGTAAAGTTAGCACTGAACCTATCCACCAGGATGTTGGCAATATCATTTGGTTCTGTATATTTAGTGCCTTGTGCTGTAACTCAGAGCAGATCTGAGTGTTGCCACTGAGATTCTTGACATAGCTATAGAATGCTTTGTGGTTGTCTTTAGAATCAGTGGCGATTTTGTTTTCGTAACTAGCTTTGGAGGATTTTATGAGGGATCCCAGCTTCTTACTGAAGCTGACCACGGAGTTCCTCCAATCATGGGATTTTACTCTTTTTTTGCAACAGTTTCTTTCTTCTGTTGTAGAGTTTGTTTATGGCAGGGGACCACCAGATTGGCGTCCTTTTTTTTGAGGATAGCATCTTGGTTCTGTTAGGGATTGCACGATCCATGCACTCGTGTAAGTTCTTATAAAGTGCATTTGTATGGGATTCAGCAGTCGTATCTCTATTGTCCATCAGCATCGGTGTCGTGAAGTTTGCCACTTCTGTCTTAAGAAGCATGAAGTTGGTTTTGGAGAATTTTTTTACACTGGTTTCCTTAATGGGGGGTGAGGGTCGGATGTGGATGTCTAGGGTGATTAGCTTCTGGTTGGATCTGACCAACAAGGAATTGACCTCTGGTGTGGAACACAGATTGCCCATGTTGGTAATGACCAGGTCTAGGATATTGCTGCCCCTGTTGGGGGTGTGGATAAGTTGATCCAAGGAGTTGGAATTTATGAATTCCAGAAAGCATTGAGCACAAGAGTTGGTACATGAGTAGTTTTCCCAGTTAATGGTGGGGTAGTTGAAATCGCCCATTATTAGGGTGTTAAGTTGTACCCTAATATTTTCCAGTGTATCAAGAAATGAGGAGTGGGAATCCTGGGGCATTGTGGGGGATCTGTAGCAAGCCACAGTCTGGATTGCGGTCTTGCCCAGAGTTAGTTGCACTTGGATAATCTAAGATGCATTATGCTGAGCAACTAGCCTGGAGGTGTGGATATCCTTAATGAATATAGACACGCCACCGCTTTTAGTGTTTCGGTCCAGGTTAGGTGGCCGAAAGGTGTGGTATGAATTATAGCCTGGTAATGCAGGGGTGCTCTCTGGAGCCTTGAACCAGGTTTCTGTCACTGCACAGATGTTGATGTTCACCATTTTAAGGACTGCCTCGAGTGAGTGCATTTTGTGGTTTAGACTTCTAGCATTACCCTCAGACTTTGCTTGCTTGTATCTGTTACAGTGGTGAATTTGTCATTTGATCCTTGCCTAAAAAAGGCACTATAGGGATGGCAAGAGCCTTAGCCAGTTTCCAGAATCCCAAGGGTGACAGGTGCAGGCCATCTCTGGCAAAGCATCGTGGTTTAGAGAGAATTTGTTGTCATATGATTTGTATCCAGTGAGCAAACTGACTGTGTGCCAGAAGTGCCTGGGTTTATTTAAGAGAAAAAGTTGCCTGGTTTTCAGATGCTTTGCTTCTTGCCTACATGCAGATTATTTAGTCAAGTCCCAAAGTTTGGCAAAGGTAGCATGGTTGTCAGAGGTTGGATTGTTTTTCCATGATTCCTAGCTAATTTGTTCAACACCCACCTCTTTTTCATAACCACGTTTCTATTCCTCCCTTTCCTCTTTTCCATCCTGCTCCTCCTACAACACCCACCCCCAACATGGGTTTCGCAGTCCTGCCTTCATCTTTAATCTCCTCCACCCTGTACTTGGGATGGCCAACTACTCTTTTCTTTACTCTCAGCTAACACCTTCATAACCTCTTACTTAGAACTGCAAAAAAAACTAACACTTACAGTACAAGAAGTATTAGCATTAGTTCTGTTTTATATTATAAAATTTAGACTTAATAACCGATTTTAACTTTTATAAACCACAAGAACTTTATTTTGAGCATATTGTACATACTAAACCTGAAATTTTTGCTATCTTGTCTTTTTCACTGGAAACTTTTGCAATTTTTTATTATCTTTCTTTTTCCTGTAATCTTGCTCATCTTTGTTATTTTTTTCTCGTAACATTGTCTTGAATTGTACTGTGTTATTTTTATGTGGAGCTTTTCTCCCTGAGCCTCCACTGAAAATGGGCATACTGCCCAGACAGACTATCCCAGTAAACAAATGTTAAATAAATAAAATAAAAATAAATGATTACGAACTAAAAACAAAATGGTCCAGGCACACTTAATACGGCTTAAAAAAGATTTATTGTAAAGTTTAATGTACAAGCACTTTCACCCTGCCCAAATGCAAGGCGTGCTTGTACATTAAATTTTACAATAAATCTTTTCTAAGCCGTATTAAGTGTGCCTGGACCATTTTGTTTTCAGTTCATAGTTTTTGGGAAACGGTTCCTACTACTTTTTAAAAATAATTATCCAGCTAGCTTAAAGAAACTCCAGCTTTATTCAGTAGCATACCGCCTGCTCAGAGGTGATTTGTGCCTAACATACAGGGCCATGTCCAACCAGGAATTGATGGACATTCTCCATCTCAAAAAATCCAAATCCACCAGAACCACACGAGCTAAAGATTTCAACCTCTGCACAAATATGAATAGGACATGCTGGAGGGATAGATTCATAACACAGAGGTTACCCATACTCTGGAACAAAATCCCAGTTCACGTGAGACAGAGCCCTTCATTGGCACTGTTCAAGAAAAATCTCGATGCATGGATGGGAGATCGCAATTAGTGACCTCAGTGTCACTACTAGACAGAGATATAGTTTACTAAATAATGGGGTTCCACATGTGTCACTACTAGAGAGAACTATATAGTATGGAAAGCCACATCACTGTTGGCTAGGCTTATAAATGCCCCCGGGCAGATAGCCTAGTACACTACTATGAAACTATGAAACTATAAGTGATTGCTAGGCTTAAGCCCTTAGCTTGAGGAGAGATTTGAGCTCTTTGGTGAGCTACGGGAGTTTGTTTTTAAGTTATTTTACTACGGGAAAGAATTTGTCCTGGAGTTGGAGAAGCATTAAAGTTAGGGTTGTAGCAGCTCTGTTAGGGTCTTGGATGTTCACTATGGCTGACCAGTTATAAGTTGTCAAACGTTTTCTTCAGTTTAGTGATATTTTCTGTGGACTGGGGTCTGAAGAAGATCAGTATGGGGGAGGTTTTGAAGCCAGATTTCCCGTCTGAAATATGACTGTTGAGTGATCACTGAAGGTAGGGGGGAAATGGATCATTAGTGATTAGTAGGTCATAAGCTGAGTGTTGTGGGAGTGCAGATTTATGTGGGTGGGTTCTATGATATGCTGCCTGTAAGAGGTCTTTGTTATCAAGAAATTCAGAAATGTTTTTTAAGGGAAGGACTTGATCAATTAATATCGGAATCCCACAGGACAATCAAATGTTTGGTTTTGCCGTGGAGCTTTTTCTTACTGAATTTATTAGCTGCGACTATTTTAGTGATTAGAGACTTGAATTTAGAAAGAGATGAAGGAGGAGGAAAACATGTTGCTGAAATAAGTAAGTGTTTGTTTTTCTTGGTACTGAACTTTAGGACAACCCAGTTGATGTATATGTCCATCATAGTGCTGACTTTGTCTAGGACAGTGGACTTAAGATGGCTTTTGTAGAGTAATAGACAACTTCCTCCTTTTCTGTTATCAGGGCTTGAATCATACTTATAATCAAATATGGTGAGGAGGTGTCAAAACGTGGGGCAGCTTGGTTTAATTGAAGATTCAGTGACAACTGCAATGCTGGGATTGAAGTAGGAAAGGAATGCACTTATTGGGCTGAGTTTGTTGACAATGCTTTATGCACTGATGAGGCACAGGAGACATGGTAGTCTGTATAGTCTGTTGATGGAGGGGAGTGGTGCTAAGGTCCAGGGTTAGTTTAAATGTTAGCTCTGATAATGAGCTTTAGAATGGCTGGGGTGTGTTTGGAGAAATGTTTAGAGATGTTATATAGGGAGAGGAGAGTTATGCATGGTAAAATGTGAGAAATATCAGTGGATGGTGGAGTGGAAAGTAGCGATGATTTTTTTATTGGATGGGCATAATAGAATGTGAAAGACAGTGTTAGATTGTCAGTGGTAATGAAAAAAAATAGAGGTGTGGATTATGTATATTGGGTGGCAAATCGATATACTTGGGAATGGTAGAAGAACAAGAAAGAAGAGGACAGTGAGAAAGCCTAACGGTATATGTAATGGCATGCAGTTATAAGGAGAAGTAGCTGCTGAAGGGAGGTTTGGACTGGAGTGTTTTGCATGAGTGATTAGAATTTGGCTATCACAGAGTAGTGCTTTGTGAAGTAAGAGAGGTTTATCTACTGTGGTGTTTTGTAGTTAGGTGGTATATCTTTAATGGGAGGGCTGGGAGTGTAGAGCTGGTGGTGAACAGTTTCTATAAAGCTGCTAGCCCACAGTGGGGGTGGCTGAAGAACTGAGGATGGAAATAGAGTGGAGTAAAGTGGGTAACACATCCTGAAAGCTGGAGTCATTCTCTACAGGCATGTGCAGTAATGACTAAAAGCTGCACAGCCGACAATGTATGTGATCCTGGTCAGTTTTAATGGAATGAACAACTGAAAAGTGAAAGTTGTTAATGCCCAAAACAATCTAGTGAAAGCAGAGCAACAAAGGAGTGGAGGGTTGCAGTTGCTTAGTCCATTTATTGGTTAAGCAATCTGGTCATGGATTGCTTCTCTTAGAAGTTTAATAAAGTTTAGAGGAAGCATGGCTACTGCCATCTACACACTCCAACACTCATGGCTGATAAGCAAGAACTTATTATAAACTATGTGTCAAACTTTTACAGAGTATCACAGCTTTTTTACTATACAAAATGAGTTGGTCCATGCCTTGCTTGCTTGCATATATGCTAATGCTAGTAGCTGATGACTGGAGATGAATGTTTATCTTCAGGGGGGGGGGTAAGCGGGGAACAGCAGTCTGTTTTGCTGTTGAGAAGGCTACAGTAGTCTATAATTAAGTTCTGATTACAGAAGCTGTTAGCATCTCTTTGTTGTAAATATCTAATGCACTTTTCAACTGATAACATGCCAAAAAGGCTGCAAATCAATGTTTAAGTTGTTATTAATGACTCATGAAGTTAACACATTTGAATTCCAGAAATAATGATAAGTAATGAAACTGTGTCACATCTAACTACTTCTGATCAAATATTCATTTCCGACTACCATACTTTTTTGTGGGTCTTCTTCTCGGCAATCTGACTTCATTTGCTGTCATGTCCAGTCAACAAAATAAGGTACTGTTAACTGTATTTAATTCTACTCCTGTGTCAGACAAAGCATTATTTTCAGTAACATTTTCACTTGCCTTGGACCATTTTACAGAAAAGTGACGAACAGCTTGCTGCAGTTCAGAAAGTTCGCAAGTCTAGATACATCAGCATCTAGTACCTTGGGCTCCTACATTTCTGTTATGAAAATGCACATCATTCATTGCTTATAAATGTTGAAAAAATCTATTACAATTATGTAGAGAAAGATTTTTTTTTTATTTACAAAAACTGAAGTCATGCAATTCAACTAGCCATTTCTGTTATTTTAATGTATTTAAAATAGTTTCCCACTGTGCTGCATTGATGTTGAGTATTATTTCAGAAATTACAGTTCCTGAAAGATAAGGTAGGAAAAAGTAGCAGCAGAATATTTAGGAATAAGTATGTCATTGTATGCACTCAGGCATTTCCACTGTGAGGCTTTTGTATTCAGACTACATTCATTCTAAACAAAAGACTCACTTTGCAAAAAATAATTGAGAATCCAAAATCATAGGCTTTGGCTGCCAGCAAGAATTATATTTATAAAGACTTGGCTAAGCACAAATGGAGTTATTGCCATGTTTCTTGGATTGTGTAATTACAAAATGCAAAATATCACCCAATGCATATTATACTGTAGCCAACATCATTATGCAAATAAAATAAACTTTGTTTTCAGTGGATGGTAAATGTGCTAATTTTCAGAGAATATGAATACAAAAGTACATAACAGTAGATGAGACTAAGACATTACTTTCATAAATTCCAAGAATGAGCATCACCGATCCACATCATTGCCTTTAAATGTCTAAAATTAAAGTGTAATTACTAACCAGGAATCACATGGGGATATTCTATTACATGTATTAAATGTACCATGCTCTTCTGGATATTTACATGCTATGCAGACACACACCAACACACGTATAGCCACAAAACATACACACAAACACAGATGCATACATGTTTTTTTCTGCATTCAGCTTTCCAGACTGAACAAGACCAACAAAACTAAGATGCTCCTTCTAGTCACAGAAATGCCTGCTATGCTCTCCACATTACATTAAATTGAACACAGCCAAAGCATTTTGCTGCTTTTTCTCCATAAAACCTATCCACAGAGTTCTGCCTTGTAAAATTTCTTTTTCTGAGCAAGTCAGCCTTAGGTTTTTTTTCCTGAGCAATACATCACTAGTAGTATATTCTTATGTTTCTGGGTAATTGCTCTGATACCTATGGTACTCTTAATGCAGTTGAACCCTACTGAAGCTTTGGCATACATAAAAGGAAACTTCCATCCGGAAACTGAAAAAAAATGCATTTTATCATAACTTGACATACTGTGTTATTGTAATGTAAAATAATCACTCTAAATGCTTCACATTATAGCTTCTTATATACCAAAATGGATGCCATGAAACACGCCATATTGAAATGATTTTATTTTTAATAGTCTTTGTCTTTAACAGTGCTGTTTGCAACCACTTTGTTTAATTCATCCTAGTCAAAATGAGTGTTAATTTCTTCATTTAGATATAATAACAGTGTTGTGATCTGTGGCTTTTTACCCTCTGGATGCAGTGTCATTTTTTCTTAATCACTGAATGGCTCTGATTTGTACTAAATGAAGTTTGGTACTATCAGAAGAAAAAATTCAAACGAGTCGCATCTGCCTCAGGCGATGAATTTTCCTTTATTAGCAGCTAACCAGATTACACAGCATGTTGGCCAAAATGTCCGGTCTGGACTGATCTGATCAACTTGTTTACTGACATCAACTTTTATACTGCAAGCAAAACAACTTTTTGTTCACTTTGCAAGAACAGGAAAAAGACAAATAACAGCATGTTTTTAAAACTTTTTCTCTTAACATTTCCCCCCTGAAAACACTTTTATTTGTCTTTTATTTCAGCAATATATGGTAAAAACTAAGTTTTGCTTTGCATACGTTACTTCATTGGCAAGACAAATTTTTAAACTTCAAAAACATTTGCAAAGAGTCACATTTCAATGTATTCACTTTCACCAGTCTGTTGCAATTGCTGGTACATCGTCTTCGTAACAGCAGTATCAACCAGTCTTTGTAGAAGACCTCTGATACAGGGTATACAACAACAACCACATACCACCACGATAGCCACAGCGACTCCAACGGACACCAGGAAACTGCTGATGAGATGACTCCATTTTCCAAACCACGCTTGTAGAAAATCTGTAAAGGGATTATTTACCCCAGAGTTCTCTGCCAATTCTTCGGATAACATCTCCAAACCTTTCAAAGCTCGAGTGATACTTCCATCAGATACAGTGTTGTTTGGAATATATGTACAACAGAAAGTCCCAAACATCTTGCAAACTCCTTCTTCTTTGGCCAGGAGCATATCCAACGCAATTCGATTCTGCCATGCCACCTGCGAAGTGGCCTCCAGTTGTTCAGCAATTCCTTTCAATGCATCTTTGGTATAGTTCACAAAATGCTGCTGGTTATAGTAAATGTAGTTGATCCAGTCCACATTCTTATTAGGTTGAATCCAGACAAAGATGGATGTAAAACCAGCTGCTATTTGGTTTATTGCTTTGTATTCATCAGGTATGCCTCTTGGTACGCCAATGCTATCGATGTAGACACCGTTATCGAAAGATTGCTTTGGTGCCTCTCTTTTTCTCCTACTCAACCACTTCAGCTTTATTTCAAGTTCTCTTATGAAATTGCTTGCTGGAACTGGGAAAATGTAGAATGGCAGAATTAACTTTACAAGTGCACAAGTTCCCTTCCAGGGAATCGTAAGCCTTGAACTGAGTATGTTGTCTCCACATAACCACCATGCGTCTGCTAAACTATGAGTTTGGTTCTCCAGAAATGGATTCTCATTGCCATTCACAGTAACATTGCAATAGTTCTGTCCCATATTGCCATAATTTTTCCCTGTGCCATCTCTGGAAATGCACATATACGAACCTGGATAGGAAATCGCTGCAGGCGGTTTCTCAACTTTGCTTATGACCGGAAAACGCTGAGTTTCATCTTTGCATTTATCTTCAGTTTTGTTGAAGAATAATTTCAACAGACACATTAGGTTACCTTCATCTTGCATCAATGGGACTGTCGCTAATTGCTGTTTACCTTCAGCACAAGAAATACAGTTCTCACGATGTGCTTCTTGGGTACTATATCTAACCCAAGATAACCATTCATTATGGTGTACGAATCCCGTCTCGAGTAACAATTGTTCTTCTTTTGTGAAGGCAAAATCTGCTTTATTTGTAGCATTCTTAAGGCTTTGTACTTTAAGTTGGAGGGTCCCCAAAGGATCAGTTCTAGTTGGAAGAGACACTCCGATTCCATAAACTCCTGAATCACTTTCTTGTGGTGACACAATGGTTATAGTAACTACTCCGGTACCTTGGAAATGCGCAATTTTTATTCTTTGTTGCCTGCTTTTATCTTTCTCTGGTATCACTGCACCACTTGTTTCCCATCCATTCACATCTGTTGACCACCAAACACTTGACCAGGACGTACAGTCTCTATTGCACAAGTATTTTGCATAAGTCAAGAAATTATTATTGTTCCATTTAGAACAGTCCAAAATTCCTTCACAAAGTTTCACCTTAAGCACAGTAGTAACACCTGTTTGCGCTTGCAGCACCAACATTCCTTTTTCTCTTGCAACTGTTCCTTCTCGTATGGACATATTTACTTTCACCACCAAAATCATCATCATGTGACAGTTCAAGTACCAGTTGAACATGGCCATCCTCCCTAAGGACTACCTCGCGCCGTTGGTTTCTTCACTGGGTTTGAGACGAACTAACCCCTATTGAGCTAATCCCCCTTTGTAACCAGACTTTGTGCTCAGAGGTCCGGTGGAGTTTGACCAATATCAATGGCAGAAGGAAGAGCCTTGAGTTTTTTACAGTGGGTGATATGAATCCACAAAGTCCTCTCAGTGATCTTTATAGCCGTAGGTGTCGAGATAAGTACTTGGTATGGGCCTTCCCACCTGGGGGATGACCAATTCTTTCTCTTCACAATTTGGATCCACACCCAGTCCCCGGGTGCCACGCTTAACAAGGTTTCATTTCTGGAATCTGCAAAGGAGTCATTGGTTACAAGAGATTTGACATTTAGCAGCTTCTTCATATAATCCGCTAGATCCTCACCCCCCTCACGTTCCGCTGGCAACAATCCTTGCCACTGCGGGACGTAATATGGTCTCCCAAACAAAAGTTCAAATGGTGTAAGTCCTTTTGTCATCTGATGCCCTATACAACCCACTCTGTTGAGTGATACCATATTTTACCCAACGACATTTTTCCTTCTGTTTCATCAATGTTTGCATTACTTTTAGTGTCTCTAAGTCTAAGAGGTGTCCGGGTTCCAAATCATTATCATGTAAAAGCAAATCATTTTCTTGAGCTGCCTTTTTTGCAGCCATACCAGCAAGGGCATTTCCCCTGGAGACAGGATCTTTTCTGTTGGTATGTGCGGAACATTTACATATCGCTATCTGAAGTGGTAGTTGCACTGCATCTAACAACTGTAAAATTAAATCTCTGTGATTTATTGGTTTGCCTGTCGCAGTAACCATTCCCCTATTCTTCCATAGTTGAGCGAAAACATGTACAGTGGAGAAAGCATATTGACTATCTGTATAAATTGTCACTTTTTTACCCTCCCCTAAGGTACAAGCTCGAGTCAAAGCCACCAACTCAGCTGCCTGTGCAGAATAAATGTTTGACAATACTTTTTCCTCCAAAACTTCAGTTTCTGTGGTGACAGCATACCCTACTAGTGTTTTTCCTACAGTGTCTTTCTTTGCTGATCCGTCTACAAACAAAACGAGATCAGAGTCTATCAACGGAATATCCGTTAAATCTGGTCGGGGAAGTACTTTGTCATGAATGCTCTCTAAACAAACGTGTGGAGTACCTTCTTCTGGAGTCGGAAAAAGTGTCGCCGGATTAAGAGTAGTACATCTTTCTATGGTCATATGAAGCTGTGTCAGCAGCAATGTCATACACGACAAATGTCGACTAGGAGATAAAAAGGTTATCTTATCTTGCAAAAGTATAGTAGCTACTGAATGTGGAACCCGCAATTGTAATGGGTGAAACAAAACTAATGATGCTGAGGCTTGTACTGCCATGGCGGCCGCCACCACAGCTTGAACACAATGCGGCAATGCCCTTGCAACAGGATCTAATCTGGAGGAGTAGAAAGCTATCGGCCTCTGTTTATCCCCATGTACTTGTACCAGAACCGAAGTCATATATCCTCCCTTACAATCAACCATTTGTACAAACGGCTTAGAATAGTTTGGAAAACCCAAAACAGAGGATCCTGCTATCAATTGCTTAATTCTAATAAATGCCTGTATTGCCTTATTTGTCCACTGTATATTATTCTTAGCCGCCATGGGAGTATCATAGATCAGTGCGGTCAATAGCCCTACTTCCTCAGCATAGTTAGGGATCCAACTTCTACAAAAGTTAGTCACACCTAAAAAGGACATCATCTCCCGCTTAGTCGTAGGCATAGGTGCCTCAAGAATTGCTTGTTTTCTTTTGTTCTCCAATTGTCTACCTTCCTGCGAGATTAAATAACCCAAGTACTTTACTTGTGCTTTCCACAATTGTAACTTTTCTTTATTTACCTTATGTCCTTGCTCAGCTAAAAAACTAAGAAGGGCAAGGGTATCCTTTCTACAACTTTCCTGCGTGGGTGAGGCCAATAAAATATCATCTACATACAACAGGACCTGGCTTCCCTCTGGGGGAACAAACTGAGCTAAATTCGCAGCCATTTCTTGTGCGAATATTGTCGGACTCTCACAATAGCCCTGTGGCAATCTGGTGTAGGTGTATCTTTTACCTTGATAAGTGAATGCAAACCAAAATCTACTCTCCTTATGTAGTGGTATGGAGAAAAAAGCATTGCTTATATCTATGACAGAAAAATATCTGTGCTGAGGTAATAAATCATTAAGTAATGTATAGGGGTCAGGGACCACCGGTGCTCTTGGGATCACAGCCAATTAACTGCTTGTAAATCCTGAACCAACCTCCATGACCCATCCGGTTTCTTTACAGGAAACAATGGAGTATTGCAGGGTGAATCTGGGCATTCAACAAGAATTCCTACCTGTTTTAGCTGCTCAGTGACTGGCTTAATTCCTTCCTCTGCTTGTTTACTTAGCGGGTATTGGTGCTTACGAGGTCTAAAACCTGACTTTGGAGTTATACAAACTTCACCTGCTGTTTTCATCAGTCCTACATCCCCTTTACCTTTTGACCATAAATCTACAGGTAAGGCACTTAACGCACTATCTTCCTCTTGAGTTAGGAGGATTTGTCATGCCATTACTGTTTTGTCATCCCTGAGGTGCACACTTGGTTGCGCCCAAGTCACCCAATTTAATCTTTGTACCTGGATCTGTTGATCCTTCAACTGACTTTCGGACATTGTGTCCCAATTTGTTACCTTTTTCGCCAAATCTACCCAATGTGTCCCCACCGCTTTAGTAATTGAAATATGTGAGCTATAACCTGAGCGATATAAAGAACTAATTTCCTTGGTCAAAGTACAGGTCACTACTGTATTACCTTGCTTATCCCAAAACATATCATTCAAAATTATCCTTGCACATTTGTGCCTAAAGAATTCTTTTTCAAATTCTTTATCCAGACCAGGGGCCTGTCTGTAGTACATAGTACAATGTAAGTGCGCTGCAACCTGCGGTGACCCGCTCCTAGATTTTCTTAAAGCTAGGTTGATCAAATCTGTATCAGCCCTCCCCGGCCCATTTGAAATCAAGTCCTGGCTATACCAGTAAAACAAGTCTTGTACTCCTTGTACCACCAAGCCATCCGCTAACCTTTTCGCCTCAATGCCTTTAGGTGTGGGAATTGCCTCTATTCCAAACAAATGCATCAAATCTCTTCCCAGCAAATTAACCGGACAAACTTTCGATATAATTACCCTACACCTAACAGTTTGGTTTGTTTGCGGATCTGTGAACAATAGAGGATGAGACAGTGGTTCCTTATAGATTTTCCCATTTGCCACTTTCACAAGGACAAACTCATCTGTTTCGCAGTTTGGGGGTAGAACTGCTGGACTCAAAAGTGTACGCGATGCACCTGAATCACATAAAAACTCCACTTTCTGTCCCTCAACCAAAAACTCTATCATGGGTTTTTGACCCAGATGCATAGCAATACCCAAATGTGCCAGGTTTATGACTTCACAGTCACAATCTCGCCCTTCCTTAATTTCCTGGGTGTCCTGACATTCATCGCAGAGAGTGTCTGCCTCATCATCATCACAATCATTCTCACTTTCTTCTTCTCCTCTACAATAATCACAATAATGAATTTGGCGCCTTCCTTTACTATCATATAGTCATGCGGAGCCCTTGTTCGTAAGCTGTGGGGGATGTTGCCACTCTTCGCAGTCGGCAGCAAAGTGCCCACATCTACCGCATTTAAAACATTCTCCACGTTTTAACCTCCCCTCATATTCCTCTGAATGTCCACCCTGTTTATACGACGTGTCCCATTTCGGGCCCCCACGTTTTTGTACGCCACCATGGCACCCTTGCCCCCTTTGGTCCTGTACCAAAAATATACCACCATCATCCCCTACTGCTAACACTTGTACTTTCTTTTTTAAATTGAAATGTCACTCAGCATGCCGTGCATATTCAAACAAAGGTTGCAGTCTACATGTTCTGTGATCAACCATATGCTTAGTTATAAAACTATTTATCGGAGCCTTACAACCTTTAAGAAAAGCATTTTTCAATTGCTGTTCGTATGGACTATCAGTAGTCTGATCCTGCGGAATCATCATTCCACAATGGTTATTGAACACTTCTGTCAATCTTACAATATAGTGATCTACAGATTCATCATCATTTTGGATGCACTGATTTATTACTGTCCAATCTGCTCTTGGACGCCACTTATCAGAAATTCTCTTCAACAGATCAGTGACTCGCGTGTCTAACACCCCAGAATTATGCTTTAATGTAGTGCCGTCATCTGCCTTACATGTCCAAGTACCACAAACTAAGTGCCAATCTGGACCCAGGATTTGTCGCACTACTTGTTCTACTTCTAAACCATTTGGATGATAACTTAAACGCATGCCAACTATGTCCTCAGAAAACTTTTGAAAATTAACCTTGGGATGAGGAATACCATCCATAGCTCGTTTTATATCCTCTCTAGCCCAGGGACGATAAACTAAAATAGTTGGCTCCTGTCCAACATCCCCTGCTTGTGGGTTTACAACTTGTATTAAGGGAAGGGCTTCTGAGTGGTCAGAAAGTTTAATGGCCCAACGTCCTTGCCCTGCTGGTCCCGACCTTAACTGCATAGGTTGGTCTAACTGTTGCAAAGCAACCTTGGGTACTACGGGAATTTGCGGGTAAATTGGAGGGGTCACAACGTTTCCTTGAGCAGCCAATAACCCTCCCTGCTGTACAGATCCCACATCTTCAGACTGATATTGAGGAGGTTCCGCCGGCACAGCAGCAGCAATTTCCCCATACGGTGGGGCAGTTGCCTGCCTTTGTACCGCACAAACTGTATGCTCATCCTCCTTATCTAAAAATAAAGCTACTTTTCCACTTGGCACCAGTGATCCCTTTTGATTTATTTTTTCTTTTTCCTGGCACTGTTTTTCTTTTATAGCTCATTTATTTGCCACTTCTAACCATTTTCGTGCTTGGGGAAATCCCAATTGTCTTTGTTTCTTAGTTCTAGTTCCCACATCTCTTTTCAAATCTCTAACCAATTTTGCACAGGCATTCTTATTCAGTGTACCATCAAAATCATATCTCGACTTCCACCTTTTCAAAAATGTAACATTATTTTTGTTTAAACCTTTCATATACTTAGCATCAACATTTAAACAGGCATCACTCTCACACTTGCAGCAACTCGATCCCATGTTTCCCCTAGATATCTTATTTTACCTCCCCCCCCTTTTTTTTTCTTTTCTTGGGTATTTAGGACTGTATCAAAATTATTTTACAGGGCTTATTATAAAATGGGACTATCTTAACGGGTGACCCTAACAAAATAATCTTAACAAGTAATCCTACCCATCCTTAACTAAAAATAAAACCTTGTCAACAAGATTAAATTAAATTAAAAGAAATTTATTTTTCATCCTACCTGAACCAGATGAGACTCCATTTCCCCTTTTCGTTCAGAAACCGTCCCTCAGATAGGGATCAGAGAGCGGCCGGCCTCTTTTCAACGACAGATCAGTCGGAGGGCTTTCAGTCGAGGGAATCTTAAGATGAGAAACCCTCACCTGCACAGGTTTTTCGGTCCCTCTGTCGGTCTGATCCGTATCTTCGTAGAGCTTTCCGGTCCGAAGGACCAAAATGTCAGAAGAAAAAATTCAAACGAGTCGCATCTGCCTCAGGCGATGAATTTTCCTTTATTAGCAGCTAACCAGATTACACAGCATGTTGGCCAAGATGTCCGGTCTGGACTGTTCTGATCTCCTCTGATCTGATCAACTTGTTTACTGACATCAACTTTTATACTGCAAGCAAAACAACTTTTTGTTACATTTCTGACCGTTGACAGTTGGCTATGAAAAACATATAGGAAAAACATGTTTATCAAAAATTACCTCAAACCCACAGCTAGTTCAGAATGTTCAAGAAGTACAAAATGTTCAATTCAACAATGGTAGCTCAAATTTTCCAAGACACACAGCCTGCCCTAGTAAATTAACTCTTACTCGGCCGTGCGTCCTTATCCCAGGCTTCACTGAGCTATAACCAAATCTCTTTATTCTGAAATGCAGAAAACAGATATCATTCAGGTTCATAAGCAATGCTGCATTTTATTCACAGATAAGGCCCATCTTTGATAGGCATATCCCAACAAATAACATGTTCACTTTGCAAGAACAGGAAAAAGACAAATAACAGTATGTTTTTAAAACTTTTTTGAAGGTGTTGGTACAAAGCTGTTCTTCAAAACAAACTAAATAACATTACTTTCTTAACTAGTCAAATCTGTAGCCCTTAACCAGTAGCCATGCCTTTCCAGATTCTCTGTCTGAGGTGTTAAATTGGTCAGTTTTGTCTAACACCTCAGCTTATTTATTTCTGGCTGACAGATGTCTCTTCAAACTGACAGTAAGGCTAGCAAAGCTCTCAACCTCTTTGTGCAAGAAATCTGGACAAAGCCTGACATAATTGGGGGGTGCAATGGCCCAAAAATACAGACAGATTTTAAATATCGCTCTTTTAAACTTAGAAATGTACTGGAATAACAGGGTTTGTTAAAATGATTTTCTGAAAGATTTGAAGTCTGAAATTCAAATATATATAATTATTTAGTGACTTCAGTCCTGAGCTCATCCTAGTGATATGGTAGAAAACAACAAATTTTTATGAGGAACATACCAAACATGTGAGGTAAAAATGTGGACATTCTGCAAAAATCTGGACAGTTGAGTGGTATGATAGAAGTATTTATTTTATTTTATTTATTTTATGTTCAGACTTTTCTTAAAGTGTCTGCAGTTAAATGGATAAAAGCAACACTTTGCTGACCAAAAATGTAAGTACTGGTGTGAGAGTTAGGGGTTTTCATGGAAGACCAGTTTTGTGTATAGGTATTTCTCCTTTCCCTGAGATGGACTAACCTCTGAGATGGTGTATATCTAAGGTGCCCGGGCAAAGCTTTATTTTGTGTCTTTTTAAATGCAAACAGTGTTCGCTTTCTTGTAGAGTTACTTTATCTGATCACAAGTCTGTAAGCTGACAGCATTTCAGGGAACAGGCTTGTTTATGTAGTGCTGTAGCATAACAAAATTATCCCTGTTCTTCAGACAGTGACCTAGTTTCCTAGACTCAGAGGTTGATACTAAGTGTAGGGCTGGAGAACCCTTTGGAAGTTTAGCTGCATCATGGTTTCTATAGGGACGAATTAGTTCCCTGCAGATAAGATATCATTAGCATTAATGGCAGGCATGAATTCATGGTAACACACCTAAAAATCTAAAAATGAACTCTTTTGCAAAGCCTTTTATCTTTGTTGTTAAGGTGTATACTTTACTGACCTCAGCAAGACAGCTTCAAGATATAAAACCGTAGATGGTGACTCATACTAAGAACTGCAGTGATTTGTATGTCTAGCCTATGTAAAAAATGTCTGCGATAGATGTCCTTTTGAAACAATTTGAGACTTAGATAAAAGTGATCGGGCCCTCTTGATCTGTGGCAAGGACTAGTACAAAAAGTTACTGTGGGGATCCAGTGGCTGATACACTTGTGAAATTAAATATAGTTGCTGTATGAAAGATTGAAATTTATTTTAATTTTACCTTTAAAGTCACTGAGCTACATAAATGATATCTATATCTTAAGTATATTGGTTAAATACCACCTCAACTGCAGCAGAAAAAAAGACTGCCATAAAAGAGATGGATTAGTTTTCCCTTTTAGTTAACATTAATATTCAAGAAGAATATTGACTATATTGCAATACTGTTGAAGGTGATATTTTATGAAGTATGTTTGTAATTTCTATTTGTTGACTTGGAATAATCTGACTGAGCTAAAAGTCCCTTTTTATCCGAGACCCGGGGAGAAAAAAAATTACCAAATCACCTAGAGCCATGATGATGCTGATGACCCAGGGAGAAAAACTCCATAGCTGTATAACAGAGGTAGCAAAAAAACAAAAGTACAGGATCATGCTTGAATGCATATGCAAAACGTTTACAAAAATGCATATGTATATAAATAGAAAACCTACATGATGAAAGTTACTTTAAATGTTTAAACAATATATAGCAACATCTAAATATAAGGTTAAGAAAGAAGGTAGGTAGTATAGTTAAGGGAGGCAGAGGAAGAGGGGGAGAAACAAGGATGGATAGAGGTTGGATACAGGATGGATGGAGATGAAATCAGATAAAAGGACATGTCCAAGTGGAAGTTGGGTAGGTTTTTAAATTGTACAGAAATGTTATGCTTACTGTCCTGTCTAAGATATGAGGCAATGAAATTCCACAGCTAGGCTACATGAACAGTATAGTATAACCAAAGAGGTTTGATTTCACAGCTTCTTAGAGATTTTAGGTCTGAGTTCTTAGTTCTCTGAGAGACATTTATTTTGGAAGCACGTTGGAGATGGGTGGGTTTCTGTTGGGTTCATATAGAATTTTGTAATTTTTTTTAACTGGTTAAATATTGCAAGATGTTTTTGGTCTAGCCAGTTAATTGTATGAAGTGCTTTACAGGGATGAGTTTTTATTTTTTTGGGGGGGGGGGGCATTAGCATATTTTACAGTTTTACTGTATGCATGTTCTAGCTTATGTAGGTGAGTTTTGGGAATTTTAGTAAGGATAGAGGATGCATAATGTAGTATAGGTAGTAACACAGTTTGGGCTGTATTTAATTGCAATTTTTCCATTAGGTAGGGTTTGATTTGTATAACATCCCCATTTTTTGTGAGTTTTTGAGGTTACATAGTCAATATGTTTCTTGAAGGAAAATTTATGGTGCATGAATATACATAAAAGTTTGGCATGGGAGACTTGTTCAGTTAGTGTGCTATTTTGTGAGGTAACTGAGTTTTCACTGGAGCCAAATACGAGTAGTTTAGTTTTTGACGGTTAAGAAAATATTTGAGTCTTTAAGCTAATGTTTTAGGCTTTGGATGTTAAGCTGTGAGGAATGCTACAACTGGTTGAAGGTGTTGGAGTCCTCCAGCATACTGAACTAATGTGGCATCAGGAATCTTAGCATGCATGTCATTTACAAATGTACTGAACAGAAATGGTTCAAGTACCGATCCTTGTGGAACACTTATATTATTACATTGAAAAGGGCTCGGACCATTCTACTGCTTGTTGAGGAGTCGATATATAACTTTTGAACCATTTTAACATATTGTATTGCATTCTGTGCCTGATTCTTATTAGCCAGCCTTTATAAAAGGAGAGTGTGAGAGACTAATTCCAATGGCTTTGATTGATCTAAATGAATTTCAGCTGTAGAAAGACCCTTGTTTTTGTTATGATTAATGGTATTGAAGAAAGATAAACAGTGTTGGTGTCAAATCCCAGTCAAAAATCATGCATGCTCCCCCTTTTATTTATAAAAACAAAATAGTGCTTTTATGTTAATCATCTGTACAAATGGCTAAAATCAGAAAAAAAGAAACAGAGTGAAGAAACTAGAAAATAGAAAAAGAGAGAGAAGCTTTCAATTAATATATTTGTATCCCTAGCTGTTCCATCAATAAATGCACTGTTCATTTACATTTTTTCTTGGCAATATAGATAATCATAATATAAATTTCACCATTCTTGTGAACTAAAGTCAGGTATATGACTGACTTTCCAGGCTCTTAATATCACTTGTTTGGTTGCCATTGATTCTAACAAATTTTTCAATTTGTCTGTTTCAGAATATATATCTAACATAAAAATTTCAGGTGTATATACTATCATCTCTTTCAACAGTTTTTGCTAAAAATGTATGTGTCTTCATTAATTAAGACTGTACATGAGAAAAAAGTCCACCAGCAGTGATACAAACTGCAGAATTTGTTTAGCGCTACCAACGAGTGGGAGAATCTTTCCAATGCATCATAAAATCATTTTTTTATGACAGGTGCCAAAAACTCTATTGATGGTTAATATGTTTTAATTGGATGATTCTGCCATAGGAGTGAAAAGCATTTTAATAGAGTTAATGGTTGTGTAATGTGCGTTCTAATAAATTATATTAGAATAAATAGCATTTTAATATAGTTAATGGTTCTGTAATGTGAGTTCTATTAAATTCTATTAGAATAAATTCCATAAAATTGGTACTTATTAGTTTGGTAAGTGGTATCTGTTAATGAATTAATTTTTATTATTCTATGTACTGTTTTATCTGAATATTTCAATATTTAGTATGTTTGTAAAAATATATGAAAATAGTTAGCAATATTAGAAACAGAGAGGCCTCCTTGTGGTAGAGACACTGTCATCATTTCCCATGATATTCTTGGAGAGCCCCCTCTCTACAAAAGTTTTAAGAAGCCTTTTTACTTGAGAAATCCTTTCTTTTATGGGAGGATTAGTACATTTTGAAAAAGGAACAAAATAAAAGGTAATATTGACATGTTTATTATATTTACTCTTCCTAAAAGTGAAAAAAAAATAATATTTGTTTTATTTACTATTTGTTAGAGATCCATTTATTATATTTATTCCAAAGTAATCCATTTGTTACAAGATAATTAATTTCCTTAACAATTTTGATATCAAATTCATTTCCTACTGGTCTGCCATGCAATTTTAATCTTTTTGATTTACTGTAGTTAATTGCATGTCCTATAATTTCCTTGGTTTCTTGAATAATATCCGAGACTGTTGGCATATGACTACTGAAATCTGCTTTTATTAGACTTAATCATCTGCGTATGTTGATGGTAAAAAGTCTTTTAAAATCAACAATTGATGGGTTGATTTTTGTTACACGATGGATATAGATAGCAATGGGTTAATTGCCGATACAAAAAATGTTTCCTACAGAGGACATCCATGTCTAAGTCCAGATGTCAGGCTATATTTATCTAAAAATCTGTTTATAATTCAGAAGCTTACAATAAATTAAATTTTGTATCATTATGTATTAACAAATGTGTTGTTGGAGAAATACAGAGAAGGTCAGAAGGAGTTGCATTGTGTATTTATGGAGTTAGAGAAAGCATATGACAGGGTGCCTATAGAGGAGTTGTGGTATTGTATGAGGAAGTCGGGAGTAGCAGAGAAGTATGTAAGAGTGGTACTGGATATGTACAAGGGTAGTGTGACATTGGTGAGGACTGCGGTGGGAGTGACAGATACATTTAAGGTGGAGGTGGGATTACATCAAGGATCAGCTCTGAGCCCTTTCTTATTTGCAGTGGTGATGGACAGGTTGACAGATGAGATTAGACAGGAGGCCTATGATGTTTGCAGATGACATTGTGATATGTAGTGAGAGTAGGGACCAGGTTGAGGAGACCCTGGAGAGGTGGAGATATGCTTTAGAGAGGAGAGGAATGAAGGTCAGCAGGGCTAAAACAGAATATATGTGTGTAAATGAGAGGGAGGGTAGAGGAATGGTGAGGATGCAGGAGTAGAGTTGGTAAAGGTGGATGAGTTTAAGTACTTGGGATCAACAGTTCAGAGTAATGGTGAGTGTGGAAGAGAGGTGAAGAAGAGAGTACAGGCAGGGTGGAATGGGTGGAGAAGAGTGTCAGGAGTGATTTGTGACAGACAGGTACCAGTAAGAGTGAAAGGGAAGGTCTACAGGAGGGTAGTGAGACCAGCTATGTTATATGGGTTGGAGACGGTGGCATTGACGAAAAGGCAGGAGTCAGAGCTGGATGTGGCAGAGTTAAAGATGTTAAGATTTGCACTGGGTGTGACTAGGATGGACAGGATTAGGAATCAGTATATTAGAGGGTCAGCTCAGGTTGGACAGTTTGGAGACAAAGCAAGAGAGGTGAGATTGCGTTGGTTTGGACATGTGCTGAGGAGGGATGCTGGGTATATTGGGAAAAGGATGCTAAGTATGGAGCTGCTAGGTAAGAGGAAAAGAGGAAGGCCTAAGATAAGGTTTATGGATGTGGTGAGAGAGGACATGCAGGCGGTTGGTGTGAAAGAGCATGATGCAGAGGAGAGGAAGAAATAGAAACAGATGATCCACTCTGGTGACCCCTAACGGGAACAGCCGAAAGAAGATGATGATGATGATGTATTAACGAATGTGGAATCTCATGTAGTGGCTGTTTGTTCTGAGCAGATTTTCCAGGCCATCTTGGATTTGTAGGGGCCCTTCTGCACTCTAGTGAGAGGATTGCATTGTTTGGAACCTGTCTGGTCTCTGGTGGTTGGTCTAGGGCTTAGAATAAGCATCTTCATTGGTCATTTTGAACCTTTGTAAAGTTTTTTTTTTTTTTCCAAGTTTTTAGCTTCTGGTATTTAAGCCCTGCATTTAATCAAGTTTCTGCTTGTTTGTATCAAGCTGAACTGAGGTGGGCTACCAGCCAAAACTCTGAGCTGAGATACCAGATGACTAGAGGCTTCTAAGTTTCCAAAAAAAACATAAGTTGCCCATTTTTTTTGCTTATTTATACTATTTATTGCACTTTTTATTGCCTTCCGCCTACTTTAATACTGTATTTATATAACGTGTACTAATCTATACTGTTTTACTGCAATTGTCTGCCTTACTGTGCCTGTTAAATTGATTTTTTTGCTGTTTTCACTGTTTACTAAGCTATGTTTGCTATTTTCACTGTTTTAGTATGTGCTGGTGTTTTTTACTGTTGCAAAGCAATCTGTACTGCTTATTCAGGATTTGCCACCAAACAGTGTTATAATAATTGATTTGTTAGCTGCTTAAAACATTCTTTAGAGTCTCCTTGCTGCTTTCCTGCTGTTTTAAAATGTTTTCTTAATGCCTCACTGCTATTTTGTATGCTGTATTAAACATTTCTAGTAGTTCTCACTGAAACTAGCATAGCTACTAGTTATAGCATAGTCCAGATACAGGTTTGCTGCATCTGGGTCTGCTTGTATTGGCTGTTTGTTCTGAGCGCATTTTCCAGGCCATCTTGCATTGGAAGGGGCCTTTCTGCACTCTAGTGAGAGGATTGTGTTGATTGTAACCTGTCTAGTCTCTGGCGGTTGGTCAAGGGCTTGGAATAAGCATCCTCATTGGTCATTTTGAACCTTTTTAAATTTTTTTTTTTTTTAGTTTTTAGCTTCTGGTATTTAAGCCCTGCATTTGAGCAAGTTTCTGCTTATTTGTACCAAGTAAAACTGAGGCGGGCTACCAGTCACAACTCTGAGCTGAAATACCAGATGACAAGAGGCTTTTAAGTTTCCAAAAAAAACATAAGTTGCCTGTTTTTTGCTTATTTATACTATTTATTGCACTTTTTATTGCCTGCCGCCTACTTTAATACTGTATTTATATACTGTGTACTAATCTACACTGTTGTACTGCAATTGTCTGCTTTACTGTGCCTGTTAAATTGATTTTTTTGCTGTTTTCACTGTTTGCTAAGCTATTTTTGCTATTTTCACTATTTAAGTATGCTGGTGTTTTTTACTGTTGCAAAGCAATCTGTACTGCTTATTCAGGATTTGCCACCAAGCAATGTTATAATAACTGATTTGTTAGCTGCTTAAAACATTCTTTAGAGTCTCCTTGCTGATTTTCTGTTGTTTTAAACTGTTTTCTTAATGTCTCACTGCTATTGTTATGCTGTATTAAACATTTCTACTGGTTCCCACTGAAACTAGGGTAGCTAGTAGTTGTAGCATAGTCCAGATACAGGTTTGCTGCATCTGGGTCTGTTTGTAGTGGCTGTTTGTTCTGAGCACATTTTCTAGGCCATCTTGCATTGGAAGGGGCCTTTCTGCACTCTAGTGAGAGGATTGTGTTGATTGGAACCTGTCTGGTTTCTGGTGGTTGTTCTAGGGCTTGGAATAAGTATCCTCATTGGCCCTTTTGAACCTTTTAAATTTTTTTCAAGTTTTTTAGCTTCTAATATTTAAGCCCTGAATTTGAGCAGGTTTCTGCTTGTTTTGCACGTTGTGCAACATCGCACATTGCTGCTCAACTGTGCACACTAGCCGGACAGATTAATTCAACAGCTTTTCCCTTTGCTACATTGGTGTAGCCCTCATCCTTGGTACTTTCCCAGTCAAAGAAATACTGTTACTTAGTTGAAACTTATTGAATTACCAACCAAAAAAAAAAAAAAAGAACAGGCAGAAATATCCATCCACTAAGCTCCTCCTTGATTGATCCTGAACCCCGCCCCCAGTGACAACAGTCTTCAACCTAGCATTATGGACAGTTGGACCACCCATGTTTCTCCTGCCAATCTTGTTGACTTCAGTCCCTTGAGGCATTATAGAAATTGCCTCATGTACATCGACAACCTTCTACTAATAACTCACTCAGTACAGAGTGTGAGAGATGTATCTACACCAAGAATCTTGAATCCATGCTCACTCATACTCCAAACAGTAACATGGAAGAGGTTGTCAATCCACCCACCACTACATATGCACATAGTGCCACTACTCATACACATAGTATGCATCCAACACAAAAATCAAGATATGCGGAGGTTTTCTCAAAAAAACTATTGAGACACCAGAGAGCTCCAAAACAGAAGACTGCTACAACTAACAGTTCCCACTGCACCCATGACACATAACAACACCAGTGTCTCACTTACCAAGTTTGTAAAGTGTAACACTCAAAAAAAAAATTATCTAGTCATTGGAGACTCAATAGTGAGGCAGCTGGATGTCCCACTCATCAGGTTGTCCAAGGAGAAAGTCACAGTCGGCTACCTGTCCAGTGCCAGGATTTGTCAGATCACACATGTACTCAAGTCTCTCAGCAACAAGTACCATTATGAGTCTGTCATAATTCATGCTGGAGTGAATGACCTGAGATGTACTTCACTGTACTATATGAAGAGAGACATGATTGAGCTCCCTGAGTGCATGTCCCAGGTGGTTATGTGCTTAGCCTTGAGCAGCATACTACCCTCATCTAGAATGATGAAACAGAATAAACAAAAAAATGATTGATTTCAATAATTAGCTTAGTTTTTGGTGTCATTCGAAGGAGACCAAGTTCCTGTCAGTCTGGGAAGCCATGGTTGACAAACCTCACTCCTTTGCCAGAGGCTGTTTGCACCTGGTACTTCTAGGCTTTCGTCTGCTGGGAAAGGCTCTTGCCTCCCCTCATAGTGGATTTTTAGGCAAAGTCTCAAAAACAAACTTAACACCATGAAATTTGCCAATCATAAAAAAATAAGGGTCATGTTGCTAAATGCTAGGAGCTTAAACCAAAAACTGAATACCCTGGAAGCATTTATATCACTGGAAGATGTATAGAAACCTGATTCAAGGCCTCAGGGAGTACCCTGGCCTTGTAAGGCTACAGTGCTTTCCACACCTTCAGACCGCAAAATGAACATGTAAGAACTAAATGAGGCAGTGTTTCTATTTATATTAGAGATACATTTACCTGACATCTAGTTAAACTGGAGAACTCCATGGAGTTACTCCAAGTTCAAGTTACTGTGTATATATCTTTAAGAAGATATCCAAGGGCTTGCACAAGTGCATAAATACTGAGCACATGCAAGCCTGACTGCTGTTTTGTATTAAGCTGTTGAGATGTAAGCATGTATGTATGTATGTAAGGTGTGTCTGTTAGCCAGTTTGTTTGCATTTATGATGCTGCTATCCATCCTGATGTGTTTCTATGCATTAAAGCATCTAAACGAAATAGTCTGCCTGCTTGTCATCTATGTTCAAGAAGGATGAGCGACATGATGTCAGAAGTGGCATGTCTAAAAGGACATAGGGCCAGGATGGAATCCAAATTATTCTGTTCAAGCTCGAGAGGCACTCAGTTGAAACTGAAGGAATACACAGCAGTGTATCATCCCTACTGTGTGTATAATTCGCAAAACAGGTCAGAAACGAATTTCAGATGTTAAATCTTACTCAGCACTATTTCTTATTCACAAAATATGAAACAAGGAATACAGAATGCTCTAAACAATATTTGCATAAATCAATATGTCTGATGTTGGTAAAAATATTTGAATTACTGTGAAAATGTTTAAAATAAAGTCCAAATTGCATAAAACAAATAACAAAAGAGAAAACAACTGCATTTTCACTAAGTATATATTTCTCATATTTGTTAAAGATATCCAAGTTATCAGAAGTGTATAAAGTGTTTGCATGTTTGTGCAGTACTACAGTAAAGTTATTTCATAGAATACAGCCATTTCAAAGCATATTTCACAAAGTACAGTATTTTGAAGAGTTTATTGTGAATTTGAATGTTATTACAAGCTCACAGAACTGTTTGTTCATACATAATTACAAGGCCATATTTTCAGTGTGTTTGTGCATACTTTCTGGGCGTCGCAGATGGATTTCCAAAAACCAGCACACTTGTGTATGACAGTAATATTGCCGAGAACTGGAAAGTGTTTGAGCAATAGTATGACATTTTCATACAGGCTGCATTTTCTGATAAAGATGACCATACAAAGGCATTTATTCTGCTTAATTTAGCTGGGTCAGAAGCCATTGAAAGGGAGCGTTCATTTGTGTATGCACCTGCTATCTATGCAGGAGAGGGGGAAAACTGTCATATTGTTGTACAGACTGAGTCAAGGGAGGAACCTGAGTGCTTAAAATGCAAGTTCAGAGAAATGTGCAACTCCCAAATAAATGTTACTATGCAAGGCACTTATTTTGCACAAGGGATCAAAAGCCTGGTAAAACGTTTGTAGCATATATGACATCCTTGTTTTTCAAAGTAAAACATGCAGATTTGGTGATTTAAGGATGAGCTGATAAAAGACAGACTTGTGTGGTATAAAAGATGATGCTGTGAGAAAGATTTTTGCTTTGTGACAATTATTTAACTTTGAATAAGACCACTGAGATTTGTCAAATATAAAAGCTCACAGAAAAGCACACAAATATGCTTACAAATGAAAATAGCTCTAGAAGGCACAATGATAAAGCTCATGTTGATAGTAAACAGCATGTGGTTAAAAGAAACAGACCAAAACACATGGCAGTAACTGTAGCTTCTGCAGCACTCACTGGTAAACCCCAGAGCATTCCAGCAAATTCTAGAGTTTGCACAGTCTCAGCGAAGCATAAGAATGATCAACAATCTCAAAGCATTGGCCCCAACCCAGTTTCATTGCCAGATGTCATAACTGTGGTGGAAACCATGAGTCTAAAAAGGAAAAATGTTTAGCTTTTGGTCAGCAATGCCACGTATGCAATACGTGTAATCATTTCAAAAGGTTTTGTAAATCAAAAGGCCCTCATTCTTTTATAAAGAAGGAACTTTTTAAGAAATTAGTTGATCAATTAGAGAGCTGCAACCCTACTCTTTATGTTGATGGTGTGTCAGTGCTTCATGAAACAGTTAATGCAATAGATTTAAGAGCAAAGAATGAAGTATTTTGTACCGTTTGAGTAAATGGAAAACCCATAGAGCTCAAAGTTGACACAGGTTCCAAGTGCAATGTCTTATCAGTAGAAGCATTTACTAGAGTGTGTCATGGTAAAAGGCTTGCTTTGGCAAGGAGTGCAAAGCTTGTTGCTTATGGAGGTGAAGGCTCAGTAGTGCTTCCATGTTACCCTGCTGGAAGATGTTACAACTTATTTTATGTGGTCAAGAGACAGGTACAGTCATTATTAGGGCTCAGAGACAGTTTGAAAATGGGACTGGTTTCATTTAATAAGGACGTTCAACATGTTAGCTTAAAAGACCACTGCTCTAATTTTGCTCAGTACATTTTTCCACCTATGCTGATCTTTTTGAAGATAAACTAGGGACGCTTCCAGTTGTGTACTCCATGAAGTTAGACCCAGAGGTCAGTCCAGTTGTTAGGCCAGCTGAAAAAGTTCCAATAGCCATCCAGGACAGAGTCAAAGCTAAGCTAGATAAAATGGTGTGATGAGGTGTGATTTGTCCAGTTGCAACTCCAAACTGCATGGGTGTCTTCCATGGTGGTAGCTCATAAGAAAAGCTCTGATGACATCAGAATATGTATTGACCCATGAGATTTGAGCAAAGCACTAAAAAGACCTCATCATCCAATGTGCACAGTCGAAGAAGTCACAGCCTTGATGCCAAATGCCACTGTTTTTTTTCTGTCTCGGATGCAAGGAGTTCATTTTGGCAAATTCAGCTTAACAAAAAATCCTCATTGTTCACTACTTTTAGTACTCCATTTGGAAGGTACAGATTTTTGAGAATGTCATTTGAGATAAATTCTGCAAGTGAAGTTTTTCAATGTGCAGTGGAACAACTTTTTTCTTGGTATCATTGTGCTATTATAGTAGACGAAATACTAGTAGGATGTAATGGTGAAGCTGAGCATGACAGAAACCTCAGAAATGTTCTGGAAAGAGCACGTCAGGTGAATCTTAAGCTCAGTCCACAGAAGTGCAAATTCAGGCTACAAGAAGTTAATTATGTTGGTATTTTATTTACCAGTTCAGGCCTAAGACCAGAACCTTCTAAACAAACAGCCATTCTTGAGATGCCAGCTCCAGACAATGTTCAAGCCCTGCAAAATTTTCTTGGCATGGTTAACAATCTAGGCAAGTTCATTCCAGACTTGAGCCAACTTTCAGCACTGCTCAGAGAGCTGATGTAAAGATGTATCCTGGTCTTGGTTAAAGCAACACCAAAGAGCATTTGATGTCCTGAAACAGAGAATTGCTAGTCCACCAACTCTTTGATACTATGATGTTTACAAACCAGTTACACTTTCCTGTGATGTTTCAAAATTTGGTCTTCATGCAGTCATTTTACAAGCGGATCAACCTGTTGCCTATGCATCAAGAACTCTTACCCATACTGAAATGCAGTATGCCCAAATTGAGAAAGAGCTTTTGACAATTGTGTTTGCATGTTCAAAGTTCCATGATTATATTTATGGTAGACCTAATAAGTTTGAAACAGACCACCAACTCCTATTCAATATCTTGAGAATGCCTATGTATTTATCTCCAGCCAGACTGCAATGTATGATGCTGAGATTGCAAAAGTATAATTTCAATCTTGTCTACAAGAAAGGCAAACTTCTTATCTTACTGATACATTATCCAGATTGCCCAGAAACACCAGTGAACAGCATGAGAATGAGAATCTTGATTTTGAAGTCATGGAAGTGAGAATTTTTTCTTCCACACATCTTGCTGAGTTAAGAGATCACACAGCCACAGATCCAATTTTACAGAGGCTCAACCACTTTATCAATCAAGGATGTTCATCGAAGCAATCTAGTTTACCTCAAGAAGTGCCATCTTATTTTCCATACAGCGATGACACTTTTTCTGACAATGGTATCATTATAAAATGTCCAAAAGTAATTGTTCCAAAGTCCTTGCAACAAGAGTACATTATTATCTTGCATCGTGGTCACCCTGGAACCGACTCTACCAAAAGAAGGGTGAGAGGACTAGTCACAAGACATTGAGAGGGCAGTTTCATCTTGTTCTGTATGTAATAGTATAAAGCCACATCAACAGAAGGAACCACTTCACCTAAACCAGATTCCTGAACTACCTTGGTTGACAGTAACCACCGACTTCTTTGAGTGGGATGGTCAACATTATTTTGTGTTAGTAGACTCTTACTCCAATTGGTTTGAGATTGACCTACTTCCTAACCTAGCATCCAGTACTGTCATTACTAAGATGAAGCGTCATTTTGCAGTACATGGTAGTCCACACAAAGTTATTTCTGACGATGGCATGCACTTTGCATGCTGAAGAACGGGACTTTACTCATGGTACAAGTAGCCCTGAGTGCCTGCAGTCAAATATTTTGGCAGAACATGCAGTTCAAAGTGCAAAACAATTACTAGAGAAGTCAAAATGAGATAATAGTGATGTTTTCCTGAATCTCTTGAATCTCAGAAATCTTCCTCGTGATAAACATCTTGGTTCACCTACCCAGAGACTTCTGTCAAGACAAACCAGAACCACATTATCAACCAATTGTTTGTTCCATGTGTTAAGAACAACAGGTCAGTGAAAGCCAATTTGTTGAAGAAATGCCTAACCCAGAAGTCCTACCACGATAAAACCAGCAAACCACTCAATCCATTACAAGAAGGAGAAGTGGTAAGGATGCAAAGGTCCAGAGGTTATGATTAGATTGGAGATATGAAGAATATTTGTCCAGAGTCAAGATCATACACTATGGAATCATGAGGAGCAGAGTTTAGGCTGAATGGGAAGCATTTAATACCGGTGTCTGAGCCTATACCACAGCACATAGCCTGTGAGAAAGACTCTATCTCAGAGTGAGTTGTCCAGTGTTCCAGTTCCAGAGAATATTCTCATTTCTGTGATGATTCCAGAAGTTCCTGATACAAATTATTCACTGAAGACTGTCCCCATTGCTAAATTCACTCCAGATTGTTATGTTACGGGATTTGGTCGTATCTCCAGGCCATGTAGCAGATACATGGCAACTTGGACATGAACACTGTGTTTTGTTTCTAATGTCTATAGCATGTCTAACTCTAATATTGTTTTACAAAGGGCAATCTTTTTAAGAGGGAGGATGCAGATCAATGTGTGTATATATCTTTAAGAAGCTGTCCAAGGGCTTGTACAAGTGTATAAATACTGAGCACGTGCGAGCCTGACTGCCATTTTGTAGCAAACTGTTGAGATGTAAACATGTATGTATGTAAGGTCTGTCTGTTAGCCAATTTATTTGCATTTTATGATGCTGCTATCCATACTGGTGTGTTTCTATATATTAAAACATCTAAACGAAATACCCCGCCTGCTTATCATCTATGTTAGAGAGGGACAAACGACAACCCCCATTCAAGTCATAGCCAGTTATATAGCCCCTCCATGGATCATGATGAGCAGAAAGCCTACTTGACCAAACTGGAGACAATCCAAATATTACCTTACACCCTGGTTCTTGGAGATTTCAATTATCCTACCATCAACTGGGAAACCTACTATAGTCTGAACTCACTAGCTCAAAATTTCCTTGACTTTGTTAACTCAAATGTCCTGGAACAAATTGTTTATATCCCGACAAAAGGAACAATCATACTAGATCTGGTCCTCACTAACATATCAAACAGATGCACTACCACAACTGTCGGACCCTCATTAGTTAAATCTGACCACATATCAGTCACCTTTGAACTGACACTAGCACCAGAACTCACAAAGAGTGAAATCAGACTAAAAAACTTCACCAAAGCAAACTATACCCTCCTAGGTGAAGGTATAATTGCATTCTGAGCCTCACTCCTAGCTGGAAGTGGTAACTACACTGAAGTGTACACTTAAGCCCTCTACAATCACTTGCACACGTGTATAGACTTGGCTGTACCAGAAAGAATCACAGCTAGAGCTCCAAGTAAAAACAAGCCATCATGGTGGACATCTAACATCAACAAAATTTGCTATAAATGTAAAAAGTTGCTGTCCATGAAAAGAAAGGTGAAACTCCAACAATGGAAAAGCACCCTCTTCAGCCTCAAAAGGCAACTAAGACAACTTGTCAAATCCTTTAAGATTCTCTTTGAAAAAACTTAGCACAGCTAAGGATAATCATAAGACCCTTTACAGCTATGTATGTAGCCTAAAAGGTAGGACCCAACCATGTGCAAAACTAGTGACCAATGGCATCACACACACTGACCCCACAGAGGTAGAAACCTGCTAGCAGATAGGTTTGGAGAAGATTTCACTCCCTATCCCCTCCAAGTCTATCACAAACCTTGCCCCAACCCCCCCCCCCCAATATCTGAAGAACAGGTCATCAAAGCCTTGTCCAAGGCAAAAAACACAGCCTCTATGGGACCAGATGGCATCCCAGGCTGTCTTCTAAACAGGCTAAAACATGAACTAGTCTCACCATTAAGTACCCTTTTCAATCACAGGCTAACCACAGGCTTTGTTCCTGTGGTTTGGAGCACAGCAAAAGTTATTCTCTTCCACAAAGGTGGCCTAGCAACAGACCTGGGAATTACAGACCCATAAGCCCCATAAGCCTGACCAGCCTCATCTATAAGGCCATGGAATGTAACATTATGAATCTAATAAATAAAGCCATAGGCAACCTCCAAACCCTGGATCCTACCCAATTTGGCTTTGTCAAGTGCAGATACTGCCTGTTAAATCTTGTGGATTTTTTCAAAAATGTAACCAGGGCCATTGATGAGGGCATATCTGTGCACACAGCAAACCTCAACTTGGCAAAGGCTTTCAACACAATCCCACACTCAGGCACTACCGATAAACTTAGCAAACTTATTGTAAACTCCCTTGTTGTAAGATGGATTGCTAACTGACTCACAAACTGGACACACACACTATCAAAGTGGGTGACTCCACATCAACCAGCAGACCTGTTACCAGCGGGGTGCAACAGGGGTCAGTACTGGGCCCCCTACTGTTTGGTATATACTTCTCAGAACTTCAGGTCAAAGCTAAGGGGTTGTGGCTGACCAAGTTTGCAGATGACTGCAAACTGCGTGCAATTATTGAATCCCCAAATGATGTCAGTATACTCCAGGAGGGTCTTATGCAGACCAACAACTGTGTTTTACTCACGGTCTCAAATTGAATGCAAAGAAATTCATCATCATTCCCTTCAGCATAAACAATGTCCCTTCACACTATCAAATCAACTACAATACCCTAAGTACCCATGAAGTGGTAAGAGACCTGGGTTCACAAGTTGACCATGACCTTAACTTTGACCACTATGTGTCTACTGTAGTAAGGAAGGCTTTCTATGTAGCACACTTGATTAGTAAAGGGATTGCCTCGAGAGCAAAAGCAATTATAACCCCTCTATACTTGGCACTAATCTGGCCCATAATTGAGTATAATGCCCCGTTCAGCTCAAGGGACTCTAACATGTACCGTACATAGACAGACTAAAGCACCTATCGCTTTACTTTGTATCATATAGACTTCTTAGGGAGACTTATGCTTGGCTTACAGAGCAATCTCAGACCCAAAGCTAATGAACTTGCTGCATATCCTTAAATCAAACGGGACTAGGGCCACCCATTCCAGGGACCTAAATATAGCCTGTGACTTAACTAGGACATGCTGGAGGGACAGATTTATCTTCCAGCGACTGCTGCATCTTTGGAATAGGCTACCTATTCATGTGAAACAGAGCACCTCTATGACACTGTTCAAAAGGAACCTAAATGAGTGGATGGGGCACTGTAAATTCTTATCTTGATAGCACCCACAACCCTCCTGGATATGGACAGTCATTACTAAATGTGGTCTTGGGTATTAACTAACATTTCTATGGCATTACATTGGGACAAAATGACTAGGCTTGAAATGACCTCCGGGTCGATAGCCTAGTAATTTCCTATGATCCTAAAATAAGAAAAGACGCTGAAGAGTTCTGGGCCCCAGATAAAATCTTGATGATATTTTAGGGAGAATATAACTGTGGAATAAGGTCAACTACATTTGAGAATGGAGTTTTACTTTAAGGATACTTGCACAAGTCATGCTAAATTCTTCTTTGCTTTGATTTTGTTAATCAGTAATTTGTAGAAGTTTGTTTATCTATATACTATCTTTGTTCCTGTCTCTTTCCTGGAACAAATAAAATGTGTGGATTATTTCTGCACTGTGGACTGTAAGTATATTATAAGGATACTCACTGAACTAAGATTGCCATGTTTCTGTCTGTGGGATAATGACTACATGAGTTGAGGTACTTCTCTCTATATTATATTACAGTATTTCATGCACATTTAATAAAACAAAATGTGGTCTGCTTTTGATATAAGGGTGAATAATGCAACTGCAAGCACACAGGCAGAATAACACACTTTGTCTTTCCCATCATTGTCTTAAGTGTGAATAATACAATTGCAAGCATGCAGACAGATTTAAGACTTTGCCATTTCCCACCAGTGTATGGTGACAACAAAAATAATACTGTTAGTAATAGTTTTGTATAGTTTGTTCATGTTCAAGGGCATTTACACTTTCAAAAGGCAACCAGCAACAGCAGCCAACTTAGTTGCAGACAGGGGATAATCCATAGTTAGTTGTCCTAGCATTGGAGGAGTCAGCCTGAGTGGAATGGCAGCGAATGGTTAATGCAGTTTACCAGTTGCAGAGGAAGAGTGTCATTTAGTCCTGGTTTAGAAGTACTACCATGAGTGAGACCTGGAATTGTGCTCTGTCCATGCACAGGAGTTGGGGGAGGAAGTCCAACCAAAGACTGTCCCCTGGCTGAGCACCATGCATGATTAGAAGTGCACACCTGTTATAGACTTGGCATAACAAGGCCTTGCACTGCTCCTGCTGTCCAGCAGGGAAAGAACTTAGCAGTACTGCAAAAATCTTCCAGCTCCCACAGGACAACAGCCATATCCCAGGCTTATGCATCCCCCTCCATCCTGGCTTCCTCCAGTGCAGGCAGAAGGAAATAAATTAATGGACCTTGCAGGGAATAGGCTTGATAGATGGAAAAAGCCAATCAACATCAAAGCTGGGAAAATATTTTTCAGCCATGACTGCATTAACATTTTTTTTTAATTTATACATGTTAATGCTGATTAAACTGCAGCAGGCAGCTTATTCCACAAACACATATATTTATTAGTAATAAAACAAGCTGTTATTATTATTTTAGTATGATTACTCTCAAACAATAGTTGGTTCAGTAGTTGTTTGCCTGGCTAGGATGCTTTTTGTAAGCGGCTTGCATGATCTGCTTATATCCAGGTCGATGTTTGCAGGTCTGCTCATATCCAGGTCGATGTTTGCAGGTCTGCTTATATCCAGGTCGATGTTTGCAGGTCTGCTCATATCCAGGTCGATGTTTGCAGGTCTGCTCATATCCAGGTCGATGTTTGCAGGTCTGCTCATATCCAGGTCGATGTTTGCAGGTCTGCTCATATCCAGGTCGATGTTTGCAGGTCTGCTCATATCCAGGTCGATGTTTGCAGGTCTGCTCATATCCAGGTCGATGTTTGCAGGTCTGCTCATATCCATGTTGATTTTTGCAGGTCTGCTCATATCCATGTTGATTTTTGCAGGTCTGCTCATATCCAGGTCGATGTTTGCAGGTCTGCTCATATCCAGGTCGATGTTTGCAGGTCTGCCCATATCCCATTTGGATCCAGAGTAACATGGGCATCTGTGTGTATATGAATCCTACTTCATCCATACCATCCCATTCTTTCTTTTTTTACTTACCCATTCTTCCAATCTTCTATATCTACTATAACCAGACATTCTACCCTTTGTTTAATTTCCATCTCACCAACTTCTCTAACCCTTGAATTCCCAGCTTCCAACATTTCCTTACCAACAATTTCCAGTCTTGCTGGTTAATATTTATTTATTTGCATTTATTAAGTGGGGATGTTCATCTGGAAGGTCCCATTTTAAATGAAGAACAGGAAAGAAAACTACAAGACAATAAACAGCAAGAAGAAAACAAATTATATCAGACAATATACAGTTAAAGCACACTATATAATTATTTTAATATACAACGCATAGTCAAACATAATATCAGAAATTACATATCTGTGTATTACAAGAAGTAATTTTATAAGTAAATACTAACACAAATTAGTTGCAAGTGTAGCAAGTGAAAAGGAGAATCATTCCTGATAAGTGAAGTTATAGTTCAAGGGAGTAGTGACTGTACAAAAAAAAAACATATAAAGTTAAAGGGGAAATAATGAGAGAGTAGAAAGCAGTGACACTGGTAGGTTAATGCAGCAAAGGAGGACGTAGTTACAGTAAATGAATAAACTGCATGACGAAGGACTAATCTACGTAGTGAAGAGTAAGAAATGAAAGATAGAAGAAAGATAAGTGTGGTGAGCAGAAAGTACAGATAAGTTGTTGTAGGAGAAAGTGGGAAAATGAAAAGGGCTGGAAGAAAGAACTGAAAGACAGCAGGAGGCTATCAAACTAAAGAATATTACTCATCTAGGAGACAGGGTATTCACAAGGGGAGTCAACTAAGATTCAACTAAAGATGATAACTGCATCCTGTTCGTCCTATGGTAGTAGCATTGATTAATGTCTCATATATGTTTTGTTTAAGTTTCTTTCTTAATGTCAGGTAGACAGGCTCCCTCCTGAGATCACCAGGGAGTTTATCCAGGTTTGCTGTAATAAGCTTAAGGAAGGACTTCACCAACTACTTTTTGAAAAGGGGACTTTGGAAGGTGGCATCACCTTCAGAGTAGTGACACAGTTCAAAAGTAGAGGTTTATACTGTCAGTCTGTTGGAAAGAAAGAAACATTACCTATTTTAGATTACCTTAAAAGTAAATTTTTATAGACAGAAAGTGGCTGAAGTTGTTAAAGTAAACCAGTTAGCGGTTTGTAGGGAAATGCAAATATGTTCAATGAAAAGGAAATAAGAGTAATAAACTGAGATATTTTAGTCATCTCTAGTACGTTAGTATTGTAGAAGTGCCAGCAGGGGATAATTTATACTCTACGTACGGGATAAACACACCTTTAGTATGTGCTAGTCTTGTTTCAGGGTTGAAATGATTAGGTACTCAGTAGCAGGCTTTTAGCTTAGTACTTTCTCCATAGTATACTTGGTATACTTAGTAAAATTCAGTGAGAGATTGAGAAGAAGGTGCAGTTAACAGTAAGAGGCAATCTGGGGAATTTTGTTCAAGTCTGGGTCCAAGATATATACATATATATATATATATATATATATATATATATATATATATATATATATAGGTTCATAGGTTCATACTAGGCTATCTGCCCTAGGGCATTTATAAGTCTAGCCAGAGTATGTTTGGCTTTCGCCACCCATTTTAAATTAATTTTGCTATACCCTTTTTTGAAGTTAGTATACTGTGCCTCTGTCTAACAGTGACACAGAAGTGATACCCGGGGTAAACCTACGATCTCCCATCCACTCTTAAGATTCCTCTTGAAGAGAGTCAATGAGGGACTCTGCCTAACCTGGACTGGGATTTTATTCCAGAGTGAAGGGAGCCTCTGGGTTATGAATCTGTCCCTCCAGCATGTCCTATTTATTTCAGTGCTGAGGTTCAAGTCTCTCGAGCACGTAGCTCGATGGGATTTTGATTTTTTGAGGTGCAACATGTCCCTTAATTCTGGGTTGGACATGGCTTTATACGTCAGGCACAGATCGCCTCTGAGCAGGCGGTATGCCACTGAGTAGAGCTGGAGTTTCTTTAACCGGGCAGCATATGGCATCTGTTTGAGCCCTTTGATCCTCTTGGTGAGGTACTTTTGGGGTCTTTCCAGTTGCTGCAGGTGTTTGGTAAGGTACATCCCAAAAGGGGCATTGTACTCGATTATGGGCCTGATGAGGGATGAGTAAAGAGGCACGATGACCTCCCCTGATCTAGATGTGAATCCCTTCATGATTAGGTGGGCTATATAAAATGTTTTTCTAACCACTTTGGCCACGTGGTTGTCAAATGAGAGATTGCTATCAACTTGGGTCCCCAGGTTCCTAATTACATCTTCTGTACTTAATGGATTACCACCTATGTGGTAATTTGTGGGCACTTTGTTTTTGCCAAAGGGGATGACTATACACTTTTTGGCATTTAGCTTGAGGCCATGGCTCTGGCACCAGTTGTCTGTTTCTATGAGGCCCTTTTGGAGGATGCTTGTGTCGGCTGGAGAGTCGATTATTGCGCCCAGTTTGCAGTCATCTGTGAACTTGGTCAGCCACAGTCCTTCCTTGTTGGCCTGTACCTCCGAGAAATATATACCGAACAAGAGAGGTCCCAGGACTGAGCCTTGTGGGATGCCGCTTGTAACTGGTTTGGAGTCTGACATGGCTCCAGCAATTCTAACCATGTGGGCTCTGTCCTTGAGCCAGTTTGCAACCCATCTAGTGACATAGGGGTTTATATTTAAGCTGGTGAGCTTATCTATAATGCCCGAGTGGGGTATTGTATCGAAGGCTTTTGCGAGGTCCAGGTTGGCTGTGTGGACCACCTTCCCTTTGTCAATGGCCTTGGTGACGGTTTCAAAGAAGTCGACCAGGTTTAAGAGACAGGATCTGCCCTTAACAAAGCCGAACTGGGTAGGATCCAGTGTCTGTAGGTCCCCAATATCTTTATTTATGAGGTCCATGATGATCCTTTCCATAGCTTTGCAGACCAAGCTAGTCAGGCTTATGGAACGATAGTTTCCAGGGTCCGTTGAGGCACCACCTTTGTGGAGAGGGACCACTGTTGCTGTACGCCACTCTTTGGGTACATATCCTGTAGTAAGGCTGAGATTGAACAGTAGTTTTATGTTTGGGTTTAGCTCTTCTTGGAGTTCATGTCGGACGCAGCCCGGGACACTGTCTGGTCCCATTGATACTGTGTTTTTTGCTTTGGAGAGGGTGGCTCTTACCTGAGCATTTGAGATGTCAGGGGGGCAGCACTCTGCTGGGATAGATATTTGCCCTTTTGGTGGGGGGGGGGAGAAGTTTGCGCTGAACCTGTCAGCTAGGATGTTGGCAATGTCTGTGGGTTCGGTGTATTTTTTGTCATTTTGGACTAATTCTGAGCATATCTGGGAATTCCCACTCAGGTTTCTAGCATAACTAAAGAAAGTCTTGTGATTATCCTTAGTGTCCTGTGCAATTTTTCTCTCGAAGCTGGCCTTAGACGATTTTATGAGTGCCCATAGTTTTTTGCTAATACTGATCAGAGATGCCTTCCCTTTTTGGGATTTTGCTCTATCATGTAGTAGCTTCCTCCTTCTATTGTATAGTTTGTTTATGGCTGGGGTCCACCAGACAGGACGTCTATCTTTGGAGGATTGGGTCTTGGTTTTATTTGGGATTGCATGATCCATGCATTCCTGAAGGTGTTCATAGAATACGTTTATAAAGGATTCTGCGGTCTGGGCCGTATTTTCCACAGGCCCGGGGGCTTTGAAGGATTCCACCTCGGTTTTGAGGAGTGTGAAATTTGCTTTAGAGAAGTTTTTCACTGTGGTTTTCTGGGCAGGGGGTGGGGTTGGGATGTGAATATCCAGTTGGATTAGTTTATGGTCTGATCTTACCAGTGAGGGATACACTTCTGGTCTGGAGCATAGAGTCCCCATGTTGGTGATGATCAGGTCCAGTATGTTTTCCCCTCTTGTGGGAGTGGTAACAAGTTGTTCCATAGCATTTGAGTTTATGAATTCTAGGAACCTTTGGGCTAGGGTGCTGGAGCTAGAGTAATGCTCCCAGTCTATGTTTGGGTAGTTGAAGTCGCCCAATATAATGGTGTTTGGAGAGACCTTCATATTTTCCAGTGTTCTCAGGAAGGCTGAGTGGGGTTCCTGGGTTTGGGAGGGTGGTCTGTAGCAGGCTATAAACTGGAAGGCAGTTTTACCCACTGTTAGTTGCACATGGATAATCTCTTATGCTTCGTGCTGTGCCACCAACCTGGAGGTGTGCATATCTTTGATGAATATTGATACTCCCCCTCCTTTTGTAGTTAGGTCCAAGTTTTGGGGCCGAAAAGCATGGTATGAGGTATAACCTGGTAGTGCTGGGGTGCTCTTGGGAGCCTTGAACCAGGTTTCTGTTACTGCACAAATATCGATGTTCTCCATGCTAAGGAGAGTTTCAAATGCGTGCATCTTGAGGTTTAGACTTCTGGTGTTGAGTAGCATTACTCTTAGTTTCTTATCCCTTGTGATACCTATGGAGGTGGGTTTGTCTTTTGAGCTTTGCCTAAAAAAGGCACTATGGTGGTATCAAGAGCCTTTGCCAATATCCGAAAGCCCAGGGGTGACAGGTGCAAGCCGTCCTTAGTGAAGCATCGTGGGTTGTCAATATATATATATATAGAGAGAGAGAGAGAGAGCAACTGTCTCATAAAGCATTACTACAGATTTTGTGGCATATGGTAAGAACTTATTTTGAATTAAATAAGTAAAGATGTCTGTAAAGTTCTTCTACAGAAAGTTTTCAAGTTCTTTAATGGATAGAGCTGATTAACCAATATACTGAGCAAAGCAGGCATTAGGAATCAATGTAGTGATATCATCAATATACAGAGAGAAAAGTATGTGACTAAGGACAGATCATTGAAGGAGTCAGAAGTGGAGAGCTAGTCATTGTTAAGGATGTTAGAGATCTTGTTGGTGAAAAAGCTGTGTAGCTAAGAAGGGACTTATGAGCTGAAGCCCAAGTGGTTTGGATTTTGTAAGAGAACTTTGACCCCTGACCCCTTTGAAACCTTATTTAATATCAATAAACATACAAGCACTTAAAAGCAGGCCCACTCAACTTTAGCCAACTCTGGAATGTGTAAAAGGATGGCTGTAAAAGAAGACAGGGGGTGCTTAGTAGAACTAGAGATGGCAAATGTGGAGTTGTCTGCATATTGGATGAGTTTGGCAACACATACGTTGACTGCAATATTTTTCTAAAAGATGGCAAAAAGAAACAGGCCAAGCACTAAGTCTTGGTGGACATCATAAAAAGATGGCACTGTATTAAAGTAACAGATCTTCATTCTCTAGATAGCAGCTGAACCATCTCAAGTGCTTTGTTTGAAGCCTATGTTCTCAAGAGTCTGAATAGTCTGCTATATGAGAAAATATTCAAAGCATGCAATAAGTCCAAGAACACTGCACTTATAAATGTTCCAATGTAAATTTCACCATCAATATATTTAGCGTCATGAAAAGCTGTGCTTTTATGTTTACTTCACAATCAACGCTAAAGCCAAGCTGAATATGTATAGCAGTTCTGGGGAAAGATGAACGGGTGGTACTTAGTCAAGGAAGTTGAAAGGACACCTTTATGGAAGAGATCCAAAGGGGTCTGTTTCTTGCAATGGGGCATAGTACACTCCATGATGGACCTGTTAATCACTGCAGTGACTGGGAAGGCTGGGATCAGTATTTTTTTTTAAAGTTGTAGTGAAAGGCTATCCTAGACCAGAGATCCCTGATAATGAGCATGTATGAATTTTCAATGGAAAATGGAGAATGCTTATTAGCTGCCATCTACTCCCTTTCTTAATTTCTCCAAATCTTTTGGGTTTCTAATACCATGACAGGAATGGACCCCATTCCTAAGTTAAAGTATGATTAAAGCTCATGAAATTAGTATTGTTTCAATTTTTGATGTCAGCTAAAAGTGCTCTTCACAGCACCCACAATGTGCTCAGTAATGACTCCTCCTGCAATTCGTACAGAATTACATGTATCAGTAACATATCTAAATACGATTGTAGATTCTTTTTTTTATAAGACCTGTTGCCCCTACTACTTTTAGAACTATCTGGGTATCTTTCCTCCACATTGCTCTCGTTTCTGCCTGCAAATCCTGATATTTTATGACTTTGTGTCTCTGTGTACGCAAGACACTGTAGTCAGTGGGTGTAGTGATTTCAATGATCAATGCTACTTTTGTCTTCTTTTCATGGACTACTATATCTAGTTTTCTCACATCTATCTTTTGAACTGTTGGTAATGGATGATCCCATGTGATGTAGACTTCATCATTTTCTATCATGCTTAGTGGCTCATGTTTCCAGTCTTTTTCAGCTACTTCAACATTATAATGTTTGCACAATCCCCAGTGCAACAGTCCTGCCACATTATTATGCCTTTCAGTATACAGTCCTTCTGCCATTAGTATATCACAACCAGAAACAAGGTGTGCAACAGTTTTCAATGATATTTTACAAAACCTACATATGTCTGTTTCTCCCCCATGTTCAAAGGACTTTGTAAACCAATGTGTTTGTAGCCCACTATCTTGGGACGCCAATTTGAATTCGCCTCTCCTTAACCATTCTTGCATTTGATCCCAATCAACAAGAGGTTCTTCCAGGAATTTTCTATGCTTGCAACTATATTTATGCATTTTCCACATTTCTTGCCTTCTCATCTGATCCTTCACCTTATATTCTTTCTTTCTTTCTTTTTTTTTTTTTTTGGCACATTCAGTTATTGCCTGATTTTTATCTACTTCTGGTTTAATTTCCATTCCTGCTTGATGCTGATATGCTTCTACTAGACTAAGCAGGGAAGTTATCTTAGATTTATTTTCCTCATGTTTCAAAACTTTCACTATGTTTGAGTCTTGTGAGGTCAGCAGATATGTATGCAGTCCCACGATTCCTGATCTATACATGTAATAAGTTTCAAGGAGGCCCATACCTCCTTCGGAATGAGGAATATACATTCTTGGTATGTACTAATTTTTATTTTAGATGAGCATGAAGCAACCTTCTTGTTTTCCTGCCTAATCTATCAAACACCTTTTGAGGCCAGTCAATCACTCCAGAACTGTAAGTTAGGACAGGAAGAGCAAATAGGTTTATAGCTTGAATTTTCTTCCTAGATGTCAATGCTGTTTTCAGGATTAATTTAAGTCTTCTAAAATATTCCTTACTAAGTTTTATTTACATGTGTTCATATTTTATTGTTGATCCTTCATCCAGATAACATTCTTATATCATTTGAAAAAATTTTGACTACTTGCAGATGTGCTTTCAGTTCCTCATCTGATGAGCTATACAGTTTTAAATCATCGACAAAGAGAAGATTTACACTTTGTTGCTCTCTTGGAGCCAAATTATAGCCATGACCTAAATCTGTTAAGCAGGCAGGTTACTGGGTTAAGGGCAAGGCAAAAGAGCAACAGTGACAGAGAGTCATCCTGGAATATCCCCCTTTGGATTTTTATCCCTGGAATAATAATTTGTCCTTCATTATGGCTTAACTGCAAAGCTGTTTGCCACTGTTTCATGGTTGTTGTGATGTAGTTATTAAGTGTAGGGTGTATCATACACATTTTTAAGCACTCTTTTATCCATGAATGTGAGATACTGTCAAATGCTTTTTTTGTAGTCAATCCATGCTATACTTAGATTCTTCCCCTTTTTATAGTTCTCCACTATGACTTTAACAATAAATGATCCTTTGTTCCATATGACTTTCTTTTATTGAACTTTTATTCTATTGCCATAATTGAGTTTTCTTCTAAAAGACTATAAACTCTCAGCATCAATTCCAGTGTGCAGTTTATATGTTGTTGGAAGGCAAGTTATTGGTCTATAATGTTTAGGGTAGCTTGCAGGTTCACTCTTAATTAGGTGCATTGTTATTTCTGTTGTTAGCCAGGTTGGTGTCTGTTCGGGGTGCGCATATAAATAGTTCTTACTCATGGCTAAATCTTCATGCAAAGATGTTAATACTTTTAACCAGAAGTTAGGTGCTGCACCTGGGCCTGGGGGTTTCCAGTTAGTGGCTTTTCTTGACTTTGTTTCAATCTCCCTAGCTGTTACTTCATCCCATTTTATATCCTGTACCTTTGAACTTCTTATTCTTTCTTTTACTTCTTCTATCCATTTAGCATCTTTGTTATGTCCCTCAGGATCTTCATACATACTTCTCCAAAATGTATTTATTTCTTCTTTTTGGTGGTCTTTCATTTCCTTTTATCTTGTTTCCCAATTCTCTACAAAACTCTTTTGGGTCATCAATAAATTGCATATTTTGTACTTTTCTTTTATTTATATTTATTGGTGTAGCTTCTAAGTTTTTTCTGCCTGTGCTGATATTTTTAGTTTATTATTTGCAATACTGCATGATAAATCATGATCCATTATAATACTGCACATTGCTTTTTATCACGTCTATTTTTCTGGGTATTTTTGTTGATCTGTTCCCTCTTTTATACTCTTCTAACAGAGACACTTTGTCTTAATTGCTTTACAGTTTTCTCTATTCAATATGTCCATGATGGCAGGCAGAAAGAATCACCTCTGGCAATTAACTGTGCAGTATTCCAGAGAACTTTAAACAGAACAAAAACAATACCTTATTTATCTCGGTCTTGTCTCTGTGGAGTACTGTTTTTGTTCTATTTGAACTTCCATGATGGTATTCTTTCTCTACCCTCCTTTCCCTCCTACCCTGTGTACTCGTGGTAGAATGTTATCAGTTATTAATTTAGCTGCACAGTAATATATCCTGTTTACTTCTGTTATATCACATGGATCTCTATGGACAGTCCTAATTACTGTGTTCATTTGTTTTATCAAACTTCTGACTTTTTGGGGTTTATTGACCTTCTACAGTCTATTTCTTTCATTGATCTTAATATGTCTATTTCTATTAAATAAAGCAACTCTTCTCTCAGCTCATTTTCTTCTAAACTGAGGGCACATTTTTGTTCTCCATTTCCTGCAGGCATTCTACAGAAAGTTCTATAGCATCTTCATGTTGGCACATCTCTTCAATTTCATCCTGCATCATCCATTTCTCTGTCATATGGGAACTCGCTGGTCTATCATTCCTCAACATTGACTGGGTCAGAGTTGCCATAGTTTCTTGTTCCTTCCCATGCTCTCCAGCTTAAAGTGAACATTTATACTGGTTTCCTATGGAAGGCTCAAAATTATCTTAATATGGCAACTGACCAGTTGCTTCCCATTCCACTGGTTTCTCCTCAATTTCTATGTCCATTTCTCTATCCTGCTGTGGTGTTTTCTGATTTAGATTTTATACATAGAATCCTTCATTTCACAGGGATACATAACCTCAGTTTCTATGTATTTAATTTATCCATTACTAATTTTCTTTTCTGCTTTTCCTCTGTCTTCTCATTTTTTATATTGTAAAGTTGTCCATGTTCAGTTTACTTTACCTGTATTTCTCTTCAATACAAAAATGTGCAGTTTGTCCTGTATGTGTGCAGTATGTGTACAGTATATGTGCAGAATGTCCTGTATGTGTACAGTATGTGCACAGTATATGTGCAGTATGTCCTGTATGTGTATAGTATGTGTACAGTATATGTGCAGTATGTGATGCATGTGCACAGTGTGTGATGTATGTGTGCATGTGTGCAGTATGTGTACTGTATATGTGCAGTATGTCCTGTATGTGTACAGTGTATGTGCAGTATGTCCTGTATGTGTGCAGTATGTGTAAAGTATATGTGCAGTATGTGATGTATGTGCACAGTATGTGATGTATGTGTGCAGTATGTGCACAGTGTATAGGCAGTATGTGGTGTATGGGTGTAGTATGTGTACAGTATATGTGCAGTATGTGATGTATGTGCACAGTATGTGATGTATGTATGCAGTATGTGTACAGTATATGTGCAGTATGTGTACTGTATATGTGCAGTATGTCCTGTGTGTGTGCAGTATGTGCATTATCTGTGCAGTATGTGTACAGTATATGTACAGTATGCCCTGTATGTGTGCAGTATGTGCATTATGTGTGCTGCATGTGTGTGGTTTGTTCAAGCATTCTGTGATGGACTGGTGCCCTGACAAGCTGGGTCTTGCTTTATGCCCATTGCTTACCATGATAGTCTCCTCATGACCCTAAAATGGATACAACTGAAATGTAAAACAGATGATTGGATGGACTGATGGATGGACAGATGATTAAAGTAGAAACTTTGAGGTATTAGTAATGATAGTGGAAACTAGTATGTCACTGACTGTGTTTCTAGAGTATCTGATTAGGTTATACAGCTAACTTTGTGAGGCAGTTTCAGTAGCTCAGCAGGAAACTACTTGCCTTAGGTGCTGGAAGATCAGAAGACAGTGGGTTCTAATCACACACACTGTAACTGGATTAATTTTCTAATAATGACACTGCTATTCTTTAGATGAAATGTTAAACCAATGCTCCACCTGCCTGAGTTGGTAGTAGTTCAGGTGGCTGTAAAAGATCCCAGAGCACTTATTGAAAAAATGATTACAGGACATTCACCAGTGACCTGGCCAAACTTCCCCTAGTCAGTATGAATACCACCTTGAGAAAGAGGCCACTGGCCTAGTGTGATTAATCTGGTCAAGAAAGTGTAAACAAATAGAGAAGTCTATTGGTTTATCTTTACACCCCTGATTAGCACTGAGTCACCAGTGGGGTAGGGATTATCCAGCCCTGTAGGCTGAAAGCCATAGCTTCTTCTACCAGCTACTGTAAGAAACAGAGCGGTTTTTCTGCTTGTGAGCTATAGTATACTTATTTGCTGTGTAGTAATTTAAATTAAAAATTATGTTCCTGATAGGTGAATGAATATAATAATTTTATATTTCATAAAATGTGCTTTTTTCTGAGTTTTTACAGAGTATTTGATTAATGCAAGTTGTATAGCTTGTGATATATTTTGTCTTGCTAGGCAATAAAATATTATGCCTATGACAAGTTTTCTGATTTTTTTATTTTGCTGTATTCACATTGTAGTTATGAACTGTGACTTGCCAGGGTATGTACATTTACTTTTACTTGCTTTAAAACTCTAGAAAGGTGCGCACAATTGTTTTTCTGCCAGGGAAGGGGAGCGAATCAGCTGTTCAATAATTTTCTAATAAATCAAGAAGCCACCAGTTGCTTCTATTTTCCTGAATTGCTCCCTGGACTATAAGTCTGCCTTTAGAAAGCTTGTAGCATCAGGAAATATTTACACAGAAAATCAAATGTGCATCATCAACATTACTTTCGGTTTTTAAATTGTTCCCTGGACTGTAAACATGTTTTGAGAAAGCTTATAGTTTCTGGGAACATTTATCCAGAAAATCAATTTTGCTCCAACTATTTCTTTGCATATTTGTTGTACTCAGTTTCACAGAAGCTCTTAAAAGTAAGAAAACTAAAGTGTCTGACATGAAAGATACATAGATAGATAGACAGACAGATATATAACAAAGACATATTAAGGAGAGCTGTCTAATGCACAAGCCCTGCAAATGAAGAGGAGTTTGAAAGTCAATAATGTTCTAAGTGTATTTTCTTACAAACTATGACTGTAAAAAAATGAGTCCTATGAAAAAAAAGGACTCAAATCAAATGCATTTATGACCCAACCAGTCTGGGCATGGCAAAACAGACAAAGAGCTATATTAAAATATTTGCAAACCTGCCCTGATCATGGTAGCAAGGAAGGACATTAGAGTGTTACAGTACATTGCCTCTTAAATGCACAATGATGCACTCAGGCCACTAAACTAGTCTCCATTAGCAGTGCACGTTTACTTTTGGTTTGGTTCATCAGTACAGTATACTTTAACTGTGGTCTGAAACAACTGGCTTAGAAAAAGCCCAACATCTGTTAAATCAGGTGTCAGTACTGCATAAGGTTCAAACAAAAGCTGAGCTGGGTTTACTGAATCATCTGATCACATCTGTTCCTGCCTCACTATTGAGTGGCATTAGAACTCCTCTCATCAGAGCTCGCAATCTAATATTCTGTTTGGACACTGCAACGAAAACAACAGGGAACTATATTCAAAATGAGCATCGGCTTCCTCCTTTTATAAATCAGTAGAATCCGCATGCGGATAGGTTGAAAAAAATGTCTGAATTGCTGAACGAATACAGTGTGGCTTCATATAAAACAACTTCCGTCTCCTCAGTCTTCAAACTTACATCAATTCCTGATGATACATATTCATCTAACTCACTGATAAGATTTTCAAAAAGACAAGGTGACTCCTCATAATTTCTTGGTGAATAAGCTCTTTCTACATTTTTCTTCCAGGCTGTGTGTAGCTAAAAATGCATGCACAGGCTTTCACTACAAATTCAATCACTTTGCTACCTGTTTTAATTATTGCCTGTGTAAAGAACTTTAGGGTGATAAATATGATTATTTGTTTTAATGTTACAGTTCAGTCAAATGTTTCACTAAAAATAACTGGGTAATTTATATGAGATTATAGTTGTGTACAATATCTGATTATCTTGCAATACATTTTAAGAATTATTTTGTTACAATGAGACCAATAAAAGAAGATCATAGATTCATAGGTGTGTACTATCATAATAACCAGTGAGGCCTTTTCAAACCTAGCCATGCATCCCAAATCACTGACAAGTTCTGGTACCCTTGGTAGTTTAATCAGGGGCTTGGGAGTTTAAACATTTACAAGCAGGTGCCTGGGAGATGAACCTGCATAGACATATTATTTATGCCCTGTACACTGTAAAACTCCACTGCCAATCATTCTGCGGACTGTTATTCCACTGGGGTGACCCCTAACCGGGAAAAGCCATAAGAAGAAGAAGATTCTATATGTTAATCAGTTTTAAAACATAGCATCTTATAATACCCACCTAGGAAAACTATTGGATAACTCACAATGGCACAAAAAGTGTAATATAACCGCATAAAGTGCAACATCTAAAAGGATGTTATTGAGAACTATACTGCATTAAATATGTCCATCTCTTCCATTTTATATTAAATAAAACCTAAAACTGATCTGTTGTAGAAGGTAATCATACAGTTAATTTTCACTTTGCTACTGCTGTAAATACAAATTGTTTTTTACATTGAAAGGCCTTTATCATGCAATCTCACTATTCATTATGGGTTTAAACCTAACCAACATGCACAGTGTATAGTGCATTGTACTATAGTCACTAAACATAGTCTACTTACTGTTTGAATTAATTCTTTATCAAACAGCCAGCTCCATTGGCATAAAGTGATAAAGCCTTATAACTCAGATGGTCCTGGCACAATCAGCAGCTTGGGTTTATACTGGAACTAACATAGGTAGAATGGGTGTGTCTCTCATTGCAGTCGAAGGGGTGCACCAAGGCCATCCACTGAGGAAGAGCATTGAAGCAAATGATAGCCCAGGGATGGGTGTTTGGCCATTAAGCTATATATTCAACAGCCTTTTTATGGGTGACTTCACATGGATGAAGGCATAGTAGCCCCCACAGGGACAAAGGTTGTCTGTTTCATACCAAAGGAAGGGGTCATGTCTTCAATATATGTCCTCATTGCAGTGATGCTGGCAAGGACTGAGAGATTCGATGGTCATCAAGCATGGGACAAAAAGCATATAGAAAATAAACTTTTCACCAAAGATCAACAACTAAAAAATGAAGAGAACAACAGAAGAAACCTCCCCATGTTTATTCTTCAAATCCTTCATGCACAGTAGACAATCCTGTAGATTCAGTAAACTCCATGTAGGTTTAGCGTGAAGCCTACATGGAGTTTATGTGTTTGCATGGTGAACAACAGTGCTAATTGCATATGCATGCCGCTTACCACGTTTAAAAGTAAATAAGGGTGATTTCATTGCCAGCAACAGTGTTACCGGCCAGGAAACCATGTAAAGCAGACATGTAAACCTGTTTACCTGTGGGCAGGGTTATTAATAAAGCAATGTATATGGTTCCAACACATTACTGTATATGAAAGTGTATACAGTGCAGAGTATTGTGGAAATCTATTTCAGGCATACTGAACCCCATAAGGGTACTTAGACTGCATTATAAATAAACAGTTAGGGGCAGTGTGTATCTTGAATGGGGGGCACACAGATGAATTGTAGGAATGAACACAGGGAAAGAGGACAAGTGAAACATGGTACTGTACAGCAGATGAGGGCATGTCAATGAAGACAGCTGTAGCATGAACACTAATCACATATCGAGATGATACAGTACGGACTGCACAGTGTATGTATATTATGTGACTGTCACACAAGTTGACATAACAATGGAGAGGATTCTTTGTGATATAAGCATTCTGACATGAGCTATGGAAAGGACATATATCAGGGTTGGTGTATACAATAAGGGTAGGTGCATATTGTGAATCTGTGCAAAATGAGTTGCCTGAATATAACTGCTATTGTCAGCAGAGAACTCAACCAAGTGAGACACATAATAACAGGCCCATGCACAACAGTAGACAGAAGCATGCACAATATTAGAATAATACCACCAGTAATCCCATGTCTTTAACATAACATCTAATAGTGAGTGATCATAGATGGTTCTGCAAAAACACACAAACAACTATTATGAGTTGTTAGCAATCTATGAGGGGAATCAAGCACACCATTCTGAAACTTTAATGTCTGCTTGAGGTGTTATGAGGGACACTGCTATATCTGAATGTGAGATTATGATCAATCCAGGCTAGTTGACAGGAGTGCATGGCATATATATGACACAATCCACACTGTCATGAATGTAACCCATGCCATCAATGTAGTCAATCAGCTATATATGCACTGTGTGCATCATGGGAACATGTATCACACATGTATATGGTATACCTTCTTGATGGGGGTTCCATGCCATCTGATACTAATGTTTATGCAACAAAAAGAATACTTAGGTATGGCCAATAACATATATGGGAGCTCACTGTGGCAGATGTGGTACACTTGAGTAACACATCCCTGAAAGATGTGTAGGGAGGTACATGAAAAAGGCTGTGTTGTACTCAGTTACTGGTGTGATGAAGGCTGTGAGCTATGCAAGTATAATGGCCTTTGATGTGGATGTCCTGCACATACTCAAGAGTTGCGTTATATACACGGGAGTAGTCACTACTGTGGGCACATGGTGCTGGACGTTCTGCATACCACCTACCTGAGTACACAGGTTGCATACCACTTGGTCTGCTCATAGGGGTGTGCTGTCTACATTATCATTAGGTTGTGCATTTGCTTTTATAACCTAACAAATCCCCCTATGATTTTTTTTCATCTGATGTGTCTTGGCAGCAATCCTTTCTGTATGTTGATTCTGTCTGTATTATACTAATATCACACTTGGATTCAAAGATTGCCCAAAATCTGCAGTCCTCCAGAAAGCTGTTTGGACAAAGGATGTGTATGTCATTCTTGAAGTCTGTGACTTAAATAATGAACAGGAAATGGTCTAGCACACAGCCCTGATGTATGGACCTGATCACTGGACTTTAGGTATAGGTCACCACACATTTCAACATATTTATATTTCACATATGTGATCCAGTGGTTTACCCACTTGGTGATATAGCTGTTTATGGCCACTTGTGACAGAGTCACAGTAATACCTCACTGTGGATTTGTGTCAAATGTCATGGCCTGGTCAACTTCAGGAGGATGATACTGTTGTCATTATGCATACCCTTGCTGACCTTCTTGAGAACATCTAACAGATGGAACCCACATGGATGTAACCTGAACAAATCACATGTGTCATTTGTACACAGCCAGGATATTACGAATATTGATTTCAAAAAGGTCCATGATGACATGTTGGTCTACTTCACAGATGAGGGGAGACAGGATGTGTCTATACATACATGCATCAGGTAATGTTCCCCTCCCAGTCAGATGGATGCATGTTGAGGTACACACTTCTATGGGAACGTATTCTGTTGCCTGGTAGGTCCATATTTTGAGTCATGCTATAGGCAATCTTTGATGTTGTCACAGCCCATTAATTCTGTGTTATTAGCTGTATACTGTCCTCAGCATAGAAACTGAGTAATGTTTGCATGTATACTTTGGCTGATGGACAGTGGTGACAGGATGGTGACATATGAGACAAACTGCAAGATAATGGATTGTCTATTTCCTATGGTTGGGTATGTCTGGTGGCATCCACATGCATATCTGTGCTTAGTTGCATATTCCACTTTACTTTTCAAATGTATTGGAATAACTGATTTGTGAAAAGACCTACAAATGCAACCATGGTCATTGATCACATTCCACACACTCGTACTTTGCACACAGTTGTACAATTGTAACAATGTAACAATGTCATGTACTTACATCAATTGCACAACATATGCCTATATGCGTTTCATGGCCAAGATGTGCTTGAGCAGCCTGATGCCATATCAGGACACTTTACAGATCAGTTGTTTGTGGCTCATGCAGAACATTTCCTGACACAAATGCTAATAATCACACAATGGTGCTGCTGACCCCCTCAATAATCCTTGGTTATAGCAACACAACTGCACATACAATGAATTCCACAAGGTTGCAATTGTATCAAAACATGGGACACACTGTTGTATATATCACAGCATAACCACATGTGTATGAGACAAAATCTATGTGACCCTGTAATAAATATGAATTTATATTGGTGTGTCACAGAGCATTTAATTATGGTATGTAGACACTTGCACACCTATACAATACTGTCACTGTGATGGTTGAATGTGAACTGTGTCAGTTGATCTGATCCACAACAACAATACATGTCCTAATGCACCAACAATATACATACAAGTGTATCAGACCATGTAACTCATGTCACTCAACAACAAGTGCCATTATGACTCTGTCATAGTTCATAGCATACCTCTCTGGGCTATATGAAGAGACACATGCCTGAACTCTTAGATTATGTGTCCCAGGCAGGCATGACCCTAGCCCTAAGCAGCATTCTACCTTCATCCAGGATGATGCCAGAATATAAACAAAAAATGATACATTTCAACAATTGGCTTACCTTTTGATGTCAGTCCAGGGGGACCCTGTATCTCTCAGCCTGGGATGACATGATGATAGACTATGCTGCTTTGCTAGAGATGGTCTGCACCTGTGTCCACTAGGCTGTTAGATACTGGCAAAGGCACTTGCCTCCCCTATAGTGCCTTTGTTAGGCAATGTTAAAGCAACAAAAGTTCCGATGTAACAAAATCCACTGGAGGCAAACTCAAAGTTCTGCTGCTTAATGGTAGGAGTCTAAACATGAAGCTGTATTAGAGGAAATTGCCAACTTGCTAGCTGACAGATTTGGTGCAAACTTCATCCCCGTGGCCCCAACGGCCATACCCCAAAGCATACCCGACACCAGTCCTCTGTCTAGTATCTCTAGACATCAGGTAATATCTGCACTCTCCAAGGCTAAAAACATGGCCTCAACTGTAGCACATAACATCCCGGGTTGCTTACTAAGCAACCTAAAACAGGACCTAGTAGACCCACTTAGCATCCATTTTAACCATAGCCTGAGAACTGGCTTTGTTCCAGCAAAGTGGAAAACAGCAACAGTGATCCCCTTGCACAAAGGGTGACCTTCAACTGACTCTGTGAAATATAGACTCATAAGCCTAACCAGTCTCATCTGCAAGACCATGGAAAGAATCATCATGGACCTTATCAACAAGGATATAGGTGACCTTTAAACTCTAGATCCAACCCAATTTGGCTTCATTAAGGGTAGATTATGCTTATTAAACTGACTACTTCAAGATAGTCACCAAAGCCCCGGATGAAGGTAAGACAGTGCCTACCACCTACCCTGACCTGGCCTAGGCTTTTGACACTATCCCCCACTCAGGTATCATTGAAAAACTCTCCCAGCTGGGGATTAACACTTACATCATTAGATGGGTAGCCAGTTGGCTCACCAACAGAACACATACTATCATACCAGTAGAGCCATCACCAGTGACATACCACATAGATCTGTGCTAGGCCCTTTACTGTTTGGAATCTATTTCTTGGAAGTCCAGGCTAAAGTAGATGGCCTTTGGCTTACCAAGTTTGCTGATGATTGCAAATTGTGTGCAATCATTTAATTCCATCCAGTGATGTTAATATATTACAGGAGGGGCTAACACAGGCAAAGCCATGGTCTAAAAGTAAACACAGCAAATTGCCATTATTAATGCCTTGGGAAAGTGGAATTAGCTGCTAATTACAGGATTGACAACATCCCACCTAAGGCCAAACCCAGTGGTGTGAGACCTGGGAACTCAGGCATATAGCAATCTGAACGTCAACCATCAAGGTTTGACCAAGGTAAGGAAATCCTTCTATGTCATGCACCTCATACGTAAGGGCATTGCATCCAGATCTGAGGATATTATAACACTACTGTACTCAACTCTCATCAGACCACTAATAGAGTACAATGCTCCCTTTTGCATGTACCTCACCATCTGCAGCAGCTGGAGAGACCACAGGGTTTCTCACCAAGAAAATACAGGGCCTCCAAACCATGACATGATGTACATGGATATACTGAAAGCCCTGTCACTGTACTCTGTATGGTATATGCTGCTGAGAGGTGACTTGTGCCTGGCCTACCGGGCAGTCTCTGACTCTATTCTTTTGAAAATGCTGTGCAGCTGCAGATCTAATGGCACAAGAGTCACATGCTCTAGGGATATTGCCCTAGCCTGTAACACTAACAGAACATGCTTCAGAGACAGATATAGTTGATGACATCATCAGAGTATGATGAGAAGAAGATGGTAATAGCAGAATCCTGCATGCTGGTGTAAAATGCTCTCTCTAATGTCAACCGAGTAAACACACATGCACACAACACACACACACACACACACACACACACACACACACACACACACACACACACACACACACCACCAGTGGTCTGCAGTGAGACTAGAACCCCTACCAAAGTACATAGACTAGAGAATGCAGTACTTAACGCAAGTGCCATGGTACAAGCCTGACTTTTACAAGGCTGCAGGGCAATTTATAGTGGATGATATCATGACTGGATTTTTGAGAGAAGATGTTGGGAAGCCTGAATGAAATGGATGTGTAGGAATGTGCATCTGTTAAAATATTGGTACTCCATGGGATTATAGTGATGACTGCAGGATACACAGTTATGCTCTTCTGAGCAGACACACACACACACACATACACACACACACACACACACACACACACACACACACACACACACACACACACACACACATCAGTTGACTGCAGGGAGATTAAACCCCCTACCTAAGTACATAGACTAGAGAACTCAGCACTTAACATAAGCGTCACAGCACAAGTCTTACTTTTACAAGGCTGCAGGACAATTTATTGTGGATGACATCATTACTGGATGTTTGAGAGAAGATGTTGGGATGCTTGTCTGAAATGGATAGCCAGCCATGTACAACTGTCAAGATGCTAAATATCTGCATGTTACCAGATTGATGATTGTTCAAAGTGCAGCATTTTCTGTTGTGTTTCCAATGTGCAGGTATACCTTAAAAAGACAGCTTTGCAAACTATGTTCAAACAGCTGTCCACATTACTACGAATACTGGAAACTCTGAATGTATATTCTTAGTATAAGATGACCATAGTATACAAGAAACATTTTTTTATTTATTTCTGAAATGCAGTTGATATATTTGGGAATAAGTATGAGAGACCAAGCTTCAAGTGCATGGGTGCAGGTGAAAGATGGCTACAGTGTAAATATGTGTTCTTTCCTTAAAAAGTGTCTTATCTTTGTTTGTGTTTTTACATGTACTTTCATGGGATGAAGACTAAATGAGCAGTAAACATAAGTAAAACATGCTAATGTGCACTTTCCATAGTGCACTGCCAAGCACCATGTTTGCGCGATAGATGGCAAAGTGTTTGCGCATGTGAGATACATATTTATACTGCTTTCCCTATTTCCACATAGTTAAGCTGTGAGTAAACATGGGTCTGTACTTCACTGATAAAATTATTTGAGTTTTATTGATTTGCACGGAAACATGTTAAGCAGAGACACGCGGCATTCAGAAGTGTGAATAGTACCGAGTGTAAGAAACACACCTACTCCTTAGCTGACTCAGCAGGTGTAAATGCATTGTCAGACTTCTTCTGTAGTCCAGATGATATAAGGCTTGAACCCAGGTGTATCTAATAGTCTCAAATATATATTTATAAGTGTATGCATACCTCAGTCTCCACGTATATTCGTTCCCCCTCAGTTTGCCCTTGCTCTCAGTTGTGGATGACAGAGGTTGCAGAGTTCCTGTAGTGTGTCTGTATCCACTCTGTAGCACTCTACAATTTCCACATCATGCATACCATAGTAAGTTAACAGGTGTCTAAATATCCTTTTCCTTCTTGGCTGGAGTCAATTTGCAGCAGCAGCAACAGCATAAATCTGTGTCTGCTGCACATACATATGCATAACAGCAAATGCAGCCCTTAATAGTGTTTCCATGTAGAGTACCTCCTGTGGCTGTATTCCAATAGGTTTTGCAATTCACAGGGAAAACCGACACTGAGTCTACATAATTGCTTTATAGCTTGTTGAATAGCTTCTCCATCTTGATTAGGTTGATTAGCATACAATTCAGCTGCTTACATTGTAATTAGCATGCTAAGATGTTCACCATATTTGCACGGTTCCACGCATCGTATAGAGCCACTTACTGAATACAAAATGTTGCACTCCCACGTGCACGTCATGCAGCGATGCGAAAACAGTTTTAATTTTTTTGAATCTGCACCTATGTTTATTTTGTCATTTATTACCACAAACATCAGATAATATAAGACACGTCAGTTGTTTTTAATTCTTCATTGATTTATAACTGATATCTTTAGAAGTCAGTAATAAAGATTTTTGTTTTAGACAGTTCCCTGTAGTATGTTTGTAAAGAAAGGCTAGTGCAAGAAACATCTTTATGGTGTTACATAATAGCCTCATAGTGTTCCAGGATGCACCTTGCAATGATATACTTATTAAGTTCATTGGTTTGATTGCTAAGTTTATAAACTTTTCACCCTCACAAAGCTTGATTACTGTAATCGAAAATCTATTCCATGATCTTGAAAACATTATATACTGTGCAATCAATACCCAATTAATAAGATTATTGTATGCAATATAAATGAAGGACTTTCGTGTGACAGTGACATTCAAACTCAGAAAATGGACTGAGTAAGACATTATACCAACCAAGTATTGTATCTAAATATTGACAGCTCAGCACAGTTTGATAAATTCATGGCATTGCATCATGTTTATTCTACAGTACAGCAATATGTCAATATGAAAAAATTCATCATGCGAGAGAACAGTACACTGAAAGAGACATTCTTCAAAACTGTTACTAAGCATTTGCTGCAACTTTAAATATGATAGCAGGAACCATATCTCTCAACCTCTTAGAACAAGAAATCTGGACAAAGACATGAATTAAAGGTGGGAAAGAGGCACATAAATATGGGCAATTTTTAAATATTGCTCTTATAAACTTAGAAAGTTGATAGAATAACAGAATTTGCATTAGCATGAATTTTCTGAAGGGTATAGAGTCTGAAACTCAAATATCTTTCATTATTTTCTAACTTCAGTCTTTAATGATTTGCCACAAATTTTGCCAGAAAACCACAATTGTATGAAAAATGGACCAAAATTATGAGGCAAAAATCTGGACATTCTGCAAAAATCTGAACAGTTGAGAGGTATGGCAGGAACTGTTACAAACATGGAAACCACTACTGAGCCTGCCATTCTCCTTCGACAGGGTGACATGTGGTTTTCATTTTACAGTATTGTCACAGCTTTGGCAATATTCTAATTAGCTAAGCCTGAACATGTTAACTGTATGTGTGTTGCAAACTATGGAATTTGCTACAGAAGTAAAATTTTATCTGTCTGTTTAAAACTGGAGAAAAAAATAATATCTGGTTATGTAAATATCACATTTTTATCTTGCAATAGACTTTATCCCCATAGTTGCTAATGCATCAGAACAGTAAAAGCATTTTGTGGCAGCCACATTTTTACACGATCTATACAGAACAGAGTTGTACATGACATAACTCTACCTGAAGTTTCACAGGTATCTACACTTGAATGTATAGAAGTCAGTATGGCATTAATTCATGTCATTATCTCACTTTTAAAATGTTTAATGATTTGGTACACAGGTAAAAAATATGCCACAAAAGAGAATAGGAAGTCCTTCAACCATACAGTTCTTCTTCCACTGTAGCATATTATGGATCATTTACAGAAAAAGAATGGTGTAATTATTTTCACTGAATGAATGAATTCCAAACAAAGTCAAAGGACATATGACAGAAAGTGATGAATAACTCCAGGGTATGAAATGTATGCCACAAGCAAAGGAATTGAAAGTGCTGCTAAGTTTTACTAATGGCAATATTTTACAGGTTATGTGCACTGTGATCTATAAACACATGAACTGAATGATGCAAAGGAAATTGGAAAATTAGTTTTTTCTTGAGAAAGTGGAAAATAATTTGCATCTAAATTATTAGCTTTATACAATACACCCATTTCATAATAAAAAGACAACCAGCATACAATACACATAATTATTCAGCAAGAAGCACAAGACTGTATAAAAAGCATAATGAACACAGAGCAACCTGGCCTGACAGGGTTTAGATATGTTTAAGTATTGACATAGTCTGTGCATACTTGGGATAATACTGCATAATGATGTCACGTGGTTACAGAAATGGAAGTCACTATGCAAGTGAGTGGACTGTGCTACTTGGAGTCATGTATCCGTGGCATGAAGGTAGCAAGTCTGATGTTATGTGTGTTCACATGTGCATTGAAATGCCACACAGTTGCTACATAGGTATAGCTGGGAGCCATTACAAACGTTGCACAGCAAAGTGCCATCTGTTGATAATATATAGCTAAGAAAGAAAGGGGGTGAAAGAAAAATCAGAAAGAGGGAGCAGAGAAACACATAGCCAGAGAATGTCAGTGGAAGAGTGATGTGAGGTGGGGAAGAAGGGTATTTTATTTGGGACTTGTACCCTTTTTATTGCTATAAGAATGTTGGGGAAGGTAATATTAAGAAGGGATTGTTAGGATGGGGGTAGATGGATGGCAACAGGGGGGATACATAAACATATAATGCAGGCAAAGACTAACAAGAGAAGTAGTGATACAAAAGAGGGGACAACAGTGATGGTATACAGAATGGAAGAGGGCTAAAAACTGGTAATGGGAAACAGGACCATAAATAGGGGAATGAGGAGTGAAATAGCAGGAAGGGGAACACCATGATGGGGTAGAGGATGGTGACCTGATGATAAGGTTCAGCTGGCTATATGACTCTACCAGCTACAAGAGGAGGCACCCCAGGGTGTCAATGTGGTCATCAAGCTGCTGGCCCACCTTGGTCCTCACCAGCCACTAAACCTCAAGCCAGATGACCCATGGCAGCCCCTCTGTGCCAGTCCCTGATGAGTACTCTAAATCGCCCACTGAAGAAACAGCTGCACAGGCCACAAGTGAGCTATGTATTTCACCCTCCACAGGGTGATACTTGTCAGCCTGCAAGAGAGTCAGGCCCAGTGACTGTTTGGGACTCAGCAATTACCTAAGTGTGAGGTGCAGAATGTGGCAGCAACTGCCTCATCTCTGCCTTCTCTGTGGCTGATCCTGCAGAAAAATAAAATAAATGGTAGACCCAAAGCAACAATGCAACAGGGGACACAAATACAGTGCTCAGTGTGATGTGATAAAGTTTATTAATACAGAACTTAGTAAGACAAAAACAATCAGGAAAACAAAAACAATGTAAAACAATTTAAATTGAACACACTGTTATAAAACAGGTGATAAAAGAGATGCAGGACCACAGGTATAAATGGAACAATTTAAGACAGTAGCACAGAAACTGGAGTAAAATCTAATTTATATTATTCAATGATAAAATAAACAATGACTAAGTATTTGCTTTATTAGTTGTTTGTTTTGACTGTGGTAGCTTTTGCTTTATTAGTTATTTGTTTTGCCTGTGGTGGTGTTTGCTTTATAAGAATTAGCACTAGCCAGGCATCTATTCTACATATCTGTGTTGTGTGTTCAGTTGAAGCAGAAGGAGGTTGCACTCAACATTGCAGCTTGGGGGGGGGGGGTTCCCGTCAGAGTCAGTTCCTGCACGTTACCCACTCACATGTCAAGTCCAAGAGTGAAACTGGGAACCATGGAACATGGCTGTATATCAGGCCACATGAAATTCATTGACAGGCAGAATAATAGTGTGATGTCCATCTGTGGTAACATGACTCACACAGTCAGTAGCTTAGTGCAGGGAGACATTAGTATGACCAGATCCCAAATGCATATGTACCCTGTATGACCTTCTGTAAATGAGCATTTACTAGGTATCTTGGTAGCATGATGACCATGGTCATTAGTGCAATGTAAACTGTAATTAGTGTGGCCTAACCCAAAGCCCATCCATGACCAGGACCAAGCCCCATAGTGATGAACAGGCACGATAACACATTGTCTTATTGGTGCAGTTCACATACAATCATTTTAAATAACTTCATTGGCATAATAGCTATACTATGTTTTCATACCATTTAGTTGGAGACTACATTACAGTGAGCATCACAGAGAATCTGATGACAGTGAAGATCACAATTTATTGCCATATAGGGAAAGTGACAGCACAGAATACAAGTAGTAATGGAGCCCATTGTTGCAAGAACTGTTTAACAGGGCATGGCTTCCACAAACTCTGTAACACTGTGCTGTAGTGTGTGGTAATACTGCAATGACCATCAGAGGGCTCTAATATGTTATACTGGTGCTTTATTCTGAACTCCTGAACAATAACATGAGAAATAAGAGAAATCATGTGAACAAAATATGTAACTGGAATGAAGAAATAGATAGTAAATTGCGTTTAAAAAATTAATAGTCTGTGTTTGATTCTATAATTAATTATTTTGCTGGAAAATGAATTTTTCAGACAGATATTGACCTAGTGGGTCTGGGTGTTATATTAAGTCAAAATCAAGGGCATGAAAACAAAATCATATTGGTGTAGACTTTTAACAGACATGGAAAAGAAGGCTTCCCTACATGTCTACCTTGTATGCAAGTTGCGGACTACCTGGTATGTAAGCTGCTCACTACCTTGTATGAAAGCTGCTCATTACCTTTTATGCAAGCTGCTGACTACTTTGTATGAAAGTTGCTCACTACCTTGTATGCAAGTTGCTGACTACCTTTTATGCAAGCTGCTCACTACCTTGTATGTAAGCTGCTGACTACCTTGTATGTAAGCTGCTGACTATCTTGTATGTAAGCTGCTCACTACCTTGTATGTAAGCTGCTCACTACCTTGTATGTAAGTTGCTCACTACCTTTTATGCAAGCTGCTGACTACCTTGTATGTAAGCTGCTGACTATCTTGTATATAAGCTGCACACTACCTTGTATGTAAGCTACGCACTAGCTTGTATGCAAGCTGCTGACTACCTTGTATGAAAGCTGCTGACTACCTGGTAGTGTTATAACCCATTGATTTTACTACTCCTTACTGTGTTTCCAATTATTTTAATGGGACAGAAAGTGCACTATTGTGCTTTTAAGTGCTGTTACCCTTTATGAATGGTTGTTGTCCTCATGCTTGTGTGAAGCTGAGTTAGTATGTATGTGTAATATATATATATATATATATATATATATATATATATATATATATATATATAAACATTGATCTTTTTGTTGGAGGAGAGTTGAGCGGTTAACCATCTGTGATTGACTAGGTGGCTTTTTTGGGAGTTATGAGTTAAGGCTTTGTAGGAAAAATGGGAAAAAGATTTTCACAAAGTGGGAAAAGCTCTTTCCATTATTTACTCCAGTCAGTACTTTTGCACTTAGCTTTATGCAAAATGCTTTACACTTTTCACTGACAGTAAGTTGCTAAAAGGTATTTTTAATAATCCAAAATCAAAACCACACTTTATAGTGAGTCTGGGTTTGAGGCTGTCACCACGTGATTTCCTAGTGAAATACAGGAAAGAAGACAGTGACACTGCAGATTACCTTTCCAAATATCCACAGTTATTCAAAGGATAGGGGTAAAAAGACTCAAAGGCAGAAAAAGGTTATGTCAACATGGGAGAAACTGAGAAAGGCAGGGTATTCCAGAAAGCTTTTGTCTCCCTCACTTCTACAAGGAGCTGGTGTTGACATGTCACCCCACCCCAACCACAAGAAGCACTTCTTAGTTGTTTTGCCAACCCCTGCTTGTGAAATCTAACTGTGTTATGTGCCCGGTGTACACATCCCCTCCCTCCACCCCTCCCATTGTGGGCTGGGCCATCCTCTACGGCCAGCAGGGTATTGCAGAAGGTTACAACAGATTTTCACTTCAAATAGTTGCTATAAATAAACTCAAATGACCAAGACTTAACAATTGTAAGGAAATATAGCAACTGCAAAAGAGGCATTGCAGATTCTGTTAATGGTAATTATTTATTGGAAAGCATTAAACCACTAAATCCATTTCCCATTCAGTGGTGTTATTCAACTGACTTATCCCAGAAATCTAATTTAGGTGAAGTAAAGTTGGAGACATTGCTGCAAGGGAAAATGTGGTTTGCAGGAATGGATCATTGAATTAAGTTTATGCTAAATAATTATGTGTGCCATACAAATACAAACAAAATATAATTGTTCATTTGCAAATGTCACATGTACTCAAAACAGCATACTCAGAAGTCAGTAGTAAATTCTATGATTCAGCAAATGTAATTAAATTATCTGCTGATTTGAAATGATAAATAGTCCCATAAGGTAAACAACTGCAAAGACTGTTGTTCCCAAACTGGACACTATAATTGATAAATTATTCAGTTCTAGATTGACCTTCCACTCAGTGGTTGCTTATATAACCAATTTAGAAACATAGAAACAATACTAAATAAGTGGTCACAGGAACCATAAGGTGCATAGCCATATACACCTTTAAGCAGAAACACTTAAAAGTTCTTGCCACCCTTTACAAGTACTTAATAGTGCTCACCTCCCAAACTAGGCAGGGCTGTACATGGTAACCATAGTGGAAATTTGTGTCTACCCACCCAATCATCAAGAACAGCCTTAAAGGTAGCCAAAGTCAAATTTTGTTTAATCTATAGTTGTGACTCACTGGGGCTTGGTATAATGGTTAAGGTGTTTGACTCACAGACACAAGGTACAGTATTTCATTCTCACCTTTGGGAAGGAAATTGGTTAGGCTTCGAATGGCATACTAAGAAAGCTAGCCTAGTAGTTAGCTATGAATTTATGGCCTGTTTGAACAGACCTGAACTGAGGTGGACTACCAGCCACAACTCTGAGCTGAGATACCACACGACTTGAGCCTTCTGAGCTTCCCACAAACTATAAGTTGCTGGGTTTTTTTTTTTTTTTGCTTGAATATACTATTTACTGAACTTTTTATTGTATTCTGCTTATTTAATACTGTATTTTAATACTGTAAACTAAACTGCACTGTTTGTTCTGTATTTGTCTGCCTAAATAAGCTGCGGTGGTGGTGCTGCGCTGGCGTTGTTGCCTCAGAGTAAGACATTGTCCTGTTCGATTCTCAGCTAAAGCGTCTTCTGTGTGGAGACATGCGTGAATGAGCGTACTTTCGTTGAAGGCTATGCATCAGGGCTGGCAACTCTGTACGTAAAAATCTACTGCCAATAATTAGCGGACTGGAGTTCCGCTGTGGCGACCCCTAATTGGGAAAAGCAGAAAGATACAGCACTGTACCTGTTAAATCATATTTTGTTGATGTTTTCACTGTTGCAAAGCTTTTTTTGCTATTCTCACTGTTTACAAAGTAATCGTTCTACTTTTCACTGTTTGCAAAGCATCATTTCTGTTTGATCTGTTTTACAGCCTAGCAGCTTTTTTAAAATAACTGATTTGTTTGCTGTTTAAAACCTTCTTAGTGCCTCACTGCTGTTTTTCTGCTGTTTAAAACTTTTTTTAGTGTTTTCCATCTAAATTAGTGTAGCTAGTAGCTGTAGCATAGTTCAGATACAGGTTTGCTGAATCTGGGTCTGTTTGTAGTGGCTGTTGTATTTTGAGCACATTTTCCAAACCATCTTTGATTGGAAGGGACCCTTCTGCACCCCTGTGAGAGAAGTGTGCTAATTGGAACCTGACTGGTGAAGGCTGATTGGTCTAGGGCTTGGAGTAAGCACCCTCATTGGTTCTTTTGAGTTTTTTAAAGTTTTTTTAAGTTTTTAGCTTCTGGTATTTAAGCCCTGTTTTTGAATGAGTGTTTGCTTGTTTGAACAGAGTTGAACAGAGGTGGGCTACCAGCCACCACTCTGAGCTAAGATACCAGATGACTAGAGGCTTCTGAGCTTCCCAAAAACATAGGTCACCTGTGATGTTTGCTTGATTATACTATTTACTTAATATTTTGTTGTGTTCCTCTAATTTAATACTGCATTTTAATACTGTAAACTAAACTGCACTGTTTGTACTGCATTTGACTGCCTTACTTTGACTATAAAATATTATGTTGCTGTTTTCACTGATGCAAAGCTTTTTTTTGCTAGTTTTACTGTTTGCAAAGTAATTGCTGCTAATTTTCACTGCTTGCAAAGCATCTGCTCTGCTTTTTCCATTTTCCCACCAATCAGCATTTTAAATAACTGATTTGTTTGCTGTTTAAAATATTCTTTAGTGTCTCCTTGCCATTTTTCTGCTGTTTAAAACATTTTTAGTGTCTTACTGCTGTTTCTCTGCTGTTTAAAACATTTTTTAGTGCTTCCCACCTAAATTAGTGTAGCTAGTAGCTGTAGCATAGTCCAGATAAAGTTTGCTGCATCTGGGTCTGTTTGTAGTGGCTATTTGTTCTGAGCATGTTTTCCAAGCCATGTTTGATTGGAAGGGGCCTTTCTGCACCCTTGATTGAGAAGTGTGATGATTGGAACCAATCTGGTGAAGGGTGATTGGTCTAGGGCTTGGAGAAAGAACCCTCATTGGTTCTTTTGATTTTTTTTTTTTAAGTTTTTTTTAGTTTTTAGCTTCTGGTATTTAAGCGCCATGTTTGAGCAGGTTTCTGCGTGTTTTCACATTGCGCAGCACCACACACTGCAGCACAATTGTGCACAATAGCCTGACAGATAATTTTTACAATTTCTCCCTCAGATATAGCTGTAGTACATTAGTGTACCCTCATCTTTAGTACATCTCTGGTCCAAGAAGTATTGCTAGTGAGCTGTGACCAATTAAACCACCAGTCAAAAACCCTATTACAAATACCCATCTACAGACCCTCTCCTAGATCAGTCCTGAAAACATCCCTTTTGTGATAACAGCTCTTCAAGCCTAGTTTTATGGACAGTTGGACTACCCTTGTTTCTCCTGTCAGCCTTGTTGACTTGGGTCTCCTGAGGCACTGTAGGAACTGCCTCATGTACACTGACAACCCTCTACTAATAACTCACTCTAGTACAGAGTGTGAAACATGTATCTACACCAAGAATCATAAATCCCTGCTCTCTCGCACTCAGAACAGTAACACTGAAGAGGTTGTCAACTCACCCACCACTACTCATGCACATAGTACCACTATTAATACACATAGTATGCATCCAACACATGAATCAACATACGCAGAGGTTCTGTCAAAAATCTTAGGGAAACACCAAAGACCTCCAAAACAAAAGACTGCTACAACTAACACAATTCCCACAGCACCCAAGACACATAGCAACACCAGTGTCTCACCTACCAAGCCCTTAAGGCATAACACTAAAAAAACAAATGTTCCTGTCACTGGAGACTCCATAGTGAGACACATGGATATTGCACCCACCAGGTTAGATAAGGAGAAAGTCAAGGTCAGCTGCCTGTCTGGTGGCAGGATTCATCAGATCATGCATGCACTCAGGTCTGTTGGCAACAAATGCCATTATGACTCTGTCATACCTCAGGTTGAAGTGAATGACTTGAGAGGTACCTGAATGGACTATATGAAGAGAGACATGATTGAGCTGTCCGAGTATGTTTCCCAGACAGGTATGTCCCTAGCCTTGAACAGCATATTACCCTCACCTAGAATGATGCCACAGTATAAACAAAAAATGACTGATTATAATAATTGGCATAGTTTTGCTGTCATTCATGGTTGACAAACCTCACTGCTTTGCCAGAGACGGTTTGCACCTGGCACCACTAGCCTTTTGGTTGCTGGCAAATGCTTTTGCCTCCCCCATAGTGCCTTTTTTAGGCAAGGTCTCAAAAACAAAATTGCAGATGTGAAAATTGCCAGCCTTAACAAATTAAGGGTTATGCTGCTAATTGCTAGGAGCTTAAACCAAAAACTGCACACCCTGGAAGTACTTTTATCCCTGGAGGATGTAGATGTCTGTGCAGTCAGAAAAACCTGGTTCAAGGCCTCAAAGCGTACCCTGGCCTTGCAAGGCTACAATGCCTTCCACAACTTCAGACCACAAAACGAACATGTGAAAATCAAAGGAGGTGGTGTTTCTATTGATAGTAGAGATAAATTCACCTCCCGACTATTTAGACTGGACAACTCCATGGAGTTACTCCATGTTCTGATTACTGTGGGTATGACCTCATTCAAGTCATAGCTAATTATAGATTTCTCTCCATGGATCATGTTGTGTACAAGGCCTACTTGACCAAACTGAAGTCAATCCAAATATTGCAAAACATTCTGGTCTTGGGGGATTTCAGTTATTCCAGTATCGACTGGGAAATCTACTCTAGCCATAACCCACTAGCTCAAGACTCCCTTGACTTTGTTAACTCAAATGCCCTGGACCAAATTGTTCAAACCCCAACAACAGGAATAGACATACTAGATTCAGTACTTACTAACATGACAAACAGATGCACCTCCGCAACTGTTGGCCCCTCATTAGTTAAATCTGACCACAAATCAGTCACCTTCGAACTGGCACTGACACTAGAACTCACAAAGGGTGAAGTCAGTCAAAAAAATGTTACCAAAGGAAACTATACCCTCCTAGGGGAAGGTATAAATGCATTCCAGGCCCCACCCCCAGCTGGAAGTGATAACTACACCAAAGCTTACAGTAAAGCCTTGTACCATCGCTTGTATAAGTGTATAGTCACAGCTGTTCCAGAGAGAATCAAAGCCAGAGCCCCAAGTAAAAACAAGCCACCCTGGTGGCCATCCAGCATCAACAAACTTTACAACAAATGCAAAAAGTTGCTGTCTAAGAAAACTAAGGCAAGACCCCAACAATGAAAACGCACTCTCCACCACCTCAACAAGCAAATAAGACAATATGTCAAATCCTCTAAGGATAGCTGTGAGAAATATGTAGCAATCACAGCCAAGGATAATCATAAGGCCTTTTATAGCTTTATTATATGTACATAGCTTAAAACATAGGACTCAAGCATGTGCTGAACTAGTGACTAACGACATCACACACACTGATCTTGCAGAGATAGAAAACCTGCTACCGGACAGATTTGGTGAGAATTTCACTCTGTATACCCTCCAGACTTATCAGAGACCTTTCTCCCAACTTTCCACCCACCCTACATATTAGAAGAGCAGGTCATTAAAGCCTCATCTAATGCAAAAAACACAGCATCTATGGGACTAGACGGCATACCCAGCTGTCTTCTAAACAAGTTAAAATATGAACTAGCATCACCATGAAGTACCCTATTCAATCACAGCCTAACCGCTGGTTTTGCTCCTGAAGAATGGAGAACAGCAACAGTTATTCCCCTCCACAAAGGTGGCTAACAACAGACCCAAGGAATTATAAACCCATAAATCTGACAAGCCTCATCTGTAAAGCCATGGAATGTATCATAATGGACCTCATAAATAAAGATGTAAGCGACCTCCATACCCTGGATCCAACCTAATCTGGCTTTGTCAAGGCCAGATCCTGCCTCTTAAACCTGGTGGATTTCATCAAAAATGTGACCAAGGCCATTGATGAGGACAAATCTGTGCACACAGCATACCTTGACTTGACAAAGGCCTTTGGCACAATCCCACTCTTAGGCATTACTGATAAACTTAGCAGACCTTTCTCCCAACTTTCCACCCACCCTACATATTAGAAGAGCAGGTCATTAAAGCCATGCTTGAGTCCTATGTTTTAAGCTATGTAAACCCCTTTGTTGTGAGATGGGTTGCCAACTGGCTCACAAACCAGTCACACACTGCAAAGTGGGTGACTCCACATCAACCAGCAGACCTATCACCAGTGAGGTGGGTGCAACAAGGGTCAGTGCTGGGTCCCCTACTCTTTGATAAATACTTCTCAGAAGTTCAGATCAAAACTAAGGGGCTGTAGCTGACCAAGTCTGCAGACAACTGCAAACTAGGTGCAATTATTGAATCCCCAAATTATGTCAGTATATCTCAGGAGGGTCTTACTCAGGCCAACAACTGGTGTCTTAGTCACAGTTTCAAACTGGATGCAAAGAAATGCATCATCATTACCTTTGGTAAAAATAATGTCCCTTCACGCTATCAGATTAACAACAATACCCTATGCACCTACAAAGTGGTAAGAGATCTGAGATCACAAGAACACTGCGACCTTAATTTTGACCACCACATGTCTGCTGTAGTAAGGAAGGCTTTCTATAAACTTATTAGGGTAGACTTATACCTGACTTACAGAACAATCCTTGACCCAAACCTAATGAATATGCTGCATATCCGTAAATCAAACAGGACTAGAGCAACCTGTTCCAGGGACATAAATATGGCCTGCGACTTGAATAGGACATGCTGGAGGGACAGATTTGTGTCCCAGTAACTGCTGTATCTTTGGAATATGCTACAAATTCATGTGAAGAAGAGTACCTTTATGACACTGTTCAAAAGGAACCTGGACGACTGGATGGGGCACAGTAAATTCTTACCAGGGATAGTGCCCACAACCCTCCTGGACATGGGCAGTTATTAATAAATACAATCTTGGATACTGGCTGGAGTATCTATGGTATTACATTGAGATGAAATGGCTAGGTTTGAAATTGCTTCCTCCTGGTCAATAGCCTAGTAACCTCCTATGAACGTATGATCCTGTGATCCTGTGATCCTATGATCCTGTGATTATAGGCTGGGAATACATTGAGTTAGGAACCTATCTCTTTAGTAAGTCTTGATCATTACTTGGCATAGATTTAGGACCCTAGTATGCATGTTTGTACAGACACATGTTTCAACTGTCCAGATTTTCACAGAATGTCCAGATTTTTGCATCATATGTTTGGTCTATTCCTCATACAATTTGTGATTTTTTGGCAAATCACTGAGTATTGAAATCACAAAATAATGACATACATTTGAATTTTAGAGTTCATATTCTTCAGAAAATGCATGGTAACACAAATCATGTTATTTAGCAACTTTGTATGAATATAATAACAATATTTAAAATATGTCCCTATTTTTGGGTCGTTGCCCCCTCGCCATTATTTTAGGCTTTGTCCAGATTTTTTGCTGTAAGAGGATGACAGGAATGTTTGTACATTGTCTGTTTTTCCAAAAAAAAAATAGGAGGTCAAATAGGGTAGAGTCTTTCATGACTTGAAAAAGTGAGACTCAAGGCACCTTAGATCATTTGGTAAGATACTGAATAAAATAAGAGCTGTGCTAATCTATCAGGAAAGTTGAAGGATTTAATATTTTAATTTAATTGTTTACAAATCATTTGTGTCTTTCCATTTGTGCAACATGCATGGATTTGAACATACCAAAGGGGTTATTGTATTTGATAATACGACTGATAAGAGTACAATAGTAGGATGACTTCTTTGTATCTTGAAGATATTATTTTGAAAATTAACTGGGTAGATAAAAGGATTTCTTGACGATAGTGGAAGCATGATAATTGAATGAGAGATAGAGTTGTCCATACAAATACTCAGGTCTCTTATGACTGCATCTGTCTGAAGATAAGTACGGTGTATAGCATGTGAGGAGGGGGCAGATTTTTTAAGGAATGCTGCTTATGCTGTACTTTTTGTATTTAGTTTGAGAAAATGGTTTCAGTACACCAGGTATGTGCATATTCAACTTTGTTAGAACTTTTCAGTGTCAGTGGATGAGCAGATAACAGTGCCTAATCTGCAGTCATCAGCAAACTTGGTTAACTACACTTCTACGATATTGGATTTGATGTCTGCAAAATAAATGCTTAACAGGAGAGGGCCCAGCAGTGATTTCTGTGCTATATCTCTAGTTACAATTTTAAATTCAGAGAGGGTGTCGACAACTTTCACAACTTGGGATCTACTGGATATCCAATTTACAATCCAGCTGACAACACAGAGATTTACATTAAGTTTGTCAAACTCTTCAGTAGTACCAACATGGGGATAGTGTTAAAAGCTTTGGCCAAGTTGATCTAAACAGTGTGCATTGAGTGACCACTGTTCAGTCCAGATCAGGTAAGTTACATTTGTCTACACAAATGAGTTCTACCATGATACATTCCATTCTTTGCAGGTATAGCTGGTGAGGCTGATGACCTGGGTCTCTATGTGGGTCACCATGATGTAGGGGAGTCACAGTGGTTGTTCCACAGACATCAAGCCCACACTGTGGATACACTGAGTTTGAACAGTTGAAGTCGAGGCTTGGATAGTGCATATTTGACAGCAATGGTAATGTAGCCCGGTATGTTGTCTTATCATGTAGAGGTATTATTTTTTGTCTTTGACTTGTTCCAAGATAATTTCATGGGAAACTAAATTTTCGTGGATAATGAGGACAACAATGTGGGAAACTGGGATAAAATTAGTGCTAAATTTATTTGCTAATACGTGGGGTATATCCTTGGGGTTAGAATGGGTGATATTATTATGAATGAGATCACCGCATTGCTGGATATTATTTCTTGAATTCTAAATGTAACTGAAGAAGGACTTGTAGCTTCCGTTTTTATCTGTAGTGACCATATGTTTGCAATCTGCTTTACATTTTCTAATGGTAAGCTTAAATTTATTGTTGGTATGTTTCAGTATGGTCTTGAGGTACAGGGATGGGGTAATCTTAAAATATATCATTCTTTTCCTTCTGTTGTTATATGGTTTATTAATACAGGAGGTCCACTAGAATGCTCTATTCCTGAAATATACACTATTATTAGGGCAGACAGATACAGACTTTTTATGAAGCTGTTACAGGTCCTGGTAAAAATTGGAGGTGAATGCACCAGCCCTCTCAGCTGGGTCCACTTCCTGGGGTATTGCTGCAAATGTTGTGTAGGTCTTCTACGAGCTGAATTAGGTTTGCTGTGGGGAAGTCTCTAAAGATGGTCTCCGTTGGTGGTGGGATGGTATCAGAAGGTGTGAGAGAGAAATGATTGATTTGTGGTTAGATTTACCCAGGGATAAGGAGATGCAAGGAGGATGCAGGTGGGAAGTAAAGTGTTAAGGACCAAGTAAAGGATACTGGAACCTCTAGTGCTACGTTTATAATTTGCATCAGTTCATTGATATTACCAAAGTCTTTGAAACTCTCAGCATATCCATTTTAGAGGTGTTAGTATACCAATCAGTGTTTAAGTAATTGAAGTCCCCTAGCAAAAGGTATTTAGTTTGATATTTAACCCCTCAAGGATATTAAGATAATTTCCATGATCTCTGGTAGACATTAACAGGGATCTGTAGCTAGCAGTGAAGTAATAGTGGGATTTGTTAAGGGTGATTTGGATCTCCAGGAGCTCTGAGCTATGGTCTTGGGTAATTTCGGTGTGTGATGATGTTTCTGACTAATGGAGATACACACCCACACTTACTGAAGGGTTTGAAGGCATGATAGGTACTAAACCTCGGTAACAGGGGGACTGATGTCGTTGCACTGAAACCATGTCTCAGCAACCACACAGATATGAAGTGCCTGAGTTGCATGAGGCTCACAACTCCCGGCATCTTTCTATTCAAACTCTTCTTACTCAATACTGCCTCCAGTTGTCTGCAGATTTAGGGATGTGCCACAGAAAAATAACTATCATTTGGCTAAAAGCAAACAGAATTTTGGAAAGGCCATGTTAAGCACCGATAGAGCTGTGACAATAGCATTTGTTAAATGGATGCCATGGAAACAAGCATTTTACAATAGTGAAAGACTATACAAATAGCAATAGGAAGAGTGTCACCTGCAATTCTGATATTTAGTCACACTTTTAACAGTAAACGTCCTTCTTTAGTGCATATGTAACCAAAATCTGATCAAGCTATCCTGTAAAGAGACTGTCTACAGAATATCAAAATGAAGTATATGTGAATTAGAAAAAGATGTCCACGATGCAGGATTTTAAAGTGAGAAAAGCATTCATAGTAAAGCAGCATAATCAAGGCAAACACTTTTCTATTGGTAATGCATAGAGTTATAAGATTATTGACATAATATGAAGTTATCCTTACAAACGGAATATATTTTGATAAAAAATTACATAAGACATGACAGAACTTATTAATAATGACATTTCACCAGATTGTGATAGAAAACCTTAAGCAAAATTGAATGACTGTAAAAAGCATAACATTTTTTTATTTTTTATTTTATTTTTTATTTAACATTTGTTGACCGGGAAAGTCCGACTAGGTTCCACAGAGCCTGTTTTCAGCGGAGGCCCGGGGAGAAATGCTCCAGATGCATGTCTTTGGACATGAGGTAAAAAGTACCAAATTATAACCTGCATGTCCTTAGAACAAAGTTTGGTATGATAACATATATAACATATAGATGCATAAAGTGTGTAAAGTTAAAAATGATTATTATAAAGGGGAATAATATTTATCACTTTATTTCAGATTTATAAAACTTCCTGATTTTACATTTAAATGATGAAATGCTGAAAGTTCTAAAATGAAAAAAAAAATGTATAATACACATATGTAAAGGCATAACCATCCATTGTTAAATCAAAATATTGTGAAAAACTACTTTTTAATTCAATAGGTAGGAAGATCTATTTCACATATACTGGCCCTCATTCTGATAGTGTTTACAGGGCAGTGAAAGGAAGGAAAATGGAGGTACAATATAAAAAAGGCAGACTGGCAATTCATTTTGTTATATCCAGCCTGAAAAATCTCTGAGACAGGTTAAAAATGAAAAATAAAGTAATAAATAAATAAACAGTAGCCAGAGCCACATAATCTGGCACAGTACAAGCTGAGGGTGCAAGATGGTGCCAGGTTATATCCGTAGTTGTGAGGATAACATGCTCATGACCGAATGAATATAGTAATCTTCCTGTTAAAACTATAATTTCTTAACGCAGTACACATCTAAGAAAGAGTGTTAGCTGATGTTCGAAAAGGAAGTTATTTAATTGTGAAAATGGTAGCAGTAATATTGAATCTTGGACTAGTAAGATGTACAGTGTGATTCATATGCTTGTTCCTAGATGAAGCAATTCTCCTTTATGGTCACTTGGTAACAGCACCTCACATACACACATACAAATACATACATACACACACACACGCACACATGCACGCACGCGCATGCTCACGCACACACACGCACACAGGCACACACACAGACACACACACACACACACACACACACACACACACACACACACACACACACACACACACACATATTTATACAAAAAAAAAATCATAGAAAAACACTGACAACACACTGAGCATAACCTGAGAAATAACCTCAAAGCTGGCAAATAAAAAACAATGTTTTTTGCAGACGGCAAGCCTCCTCTGTACCCTCATACTCACTGCTATTTAAATATACCAACTGAGATTGTGCAGTACAGAGGAAATAGCATATTCCCCAACCCTGCCATTATACTGATTTCTCACAAAAGTCAACAATTTTTCTGTTTTCTAAATTAAACAGGCAGAAAAGCTGTCGACTTAACCAACAGTCAGTCAGAAACAGTGTTCCTGCATACATAAATAAAAAGATATATATATATATATATATATATATATATATATATATATACATATATATATATATATGTATATATATATATATATATTTTGTGTGATTGGTATAGTGGTGGCATTGTCGACAGAGTGCACTGCTACACCATGTAACTCACATGTACTAACCTTAAGCCTAACCCTGCCGAGGTCCCACATGCTACAAAGATAGAACTTAGTTGAAGATTGTTAAGTAAGAAAATTATTGGACCAGGCTCAGTAAGCTACCCAGACAGTGACCTAGACAGATTAAAAGCACAGTCATTATATCTTATATAGCCTCTTGCATGGTGATCTCTGCCTGACTTCTGAGCTATGAAAGATCACAAACATGTGGATCTATCTTCTCCATCTCTATAAAACCATCAGCTCCATGAATACCCACAAAAAAGTACCATCATGAATATCCAGATAAAAAACATTAATTTTCATCAGTGAACAAACACAACCTACTGTTATGATAGATGTCTAACCCAACAAATCTCTATTTTTTTGGGTCAGGTTCCTTTGGTACAGCAAATAAAGTAGCACCCTGGCTGCCTTTAGATCCACACTTTAGCAGTGGATGGGAAATTTAAAATTCATCCGTATGGTATGTGGTACAGATCTGCTTGATCAGCGTGGTTAATACTTTATAATTCTATTAGGTTAGTTAGCTAAACTTATGGTTACCTAAACTACACATCTAGTAACTACTTACAAACCTGCCTATAAAGCCATGATCTATAACAATACACTCTGGTTTCCTAGAGCTTTCACGGATTTATCAAGAAAATCTCTCTCTTCTTATTCAGTAGCCATTAAACCCATCGCATCCAATGACCTAATAATCTTCTTCATCAGAATTAGAGGACAGATAAATCCTTTAAGACATTACTCTGTTTCTGAATTCAGATCACAGTCTTTCCTTAAGTACTAGTTCAAAGCAGAAGATAAAAGCAACAAAATGCATGAATTCAGCATACAAAGTTCTGACATAAAATTGCTCACAAGTAGTATTTTTTCCTAGGTTAAACTTCCCTTTAGATTTAAAAACCGTTGACTTTACTGAAGAAAATATCAAAAAATTATTTGACTTTTAACATGTCAGAAAGTGTGGCTGTCTGATTACTTGAAGTCCAACAAATATTTCAGAACACTGCTGCCAACAAAAGCTTGCCTGGAAATACCTTTGAATTCACCTTTATAAAACAATGCTGAATTTTTTTAATTTGTCATACCATAAACTGTTTTGATTCAGTTAACCTTACAGCACAAACATAATATATTTTTTACCATGATGGACCCATAAAAGTGGATTCATTGATAAAGTAAGGATAGAACCAAACATGTACTTCCCTGCATCCCAAGAAACATCTTATTTCAGAGTCCCTCACCCACTGAAATTGTCTTCTTTGGTGATCAAACAGCATCTGCCATCTGGAGAACATCTCTTCTTGGCTCAGAATTCAGTGGCATTACATCTGCTGCCATTAGAGCTAGCAAACCCACATTCTCTTTGGATACAGAAGTGGAAGCAACAGGAACTATATTCACAATGAGCATCTACTTTGTCTTTTTATAAATCAGTAGAATATGCATGAGGATAGGTGGAACAAATGTCTGTATTATTAAACAGAGTTCAGCTTCATATAAAACAGCCTTCACCCCCTCACCCTCTATGCTTGCAACATTTCCTAATAGTATATAATCATCTAACTCACTGGTCAGGTCCTCAGAAAGAGAAGATGAAGTCCCCACATTAATTGGTGAATCAATTTTTCCCATTATGAAGTCCCCACATTGATTGGTGAATACATTCTTCCCATTATGAAGTCCCCACATTGATTGGTGAATAAATTCTTCCTATTATAAAGCCCCCACATTGATTGGTGAATAAATTCTTCCCATTATGAAGTCCCCACATTGATTGGTGAATACATTCTTCCCATTATGAAGTCCCCACATTGATTGGTGAATAAATTCTTCCTATTATAAAGCCCCCACATTGATTGGTGAATAAATTCTTCCCATTATGAAGTCCCCACATTGATTGGTGAATAAATTCTTCCCATTATGACCCCCCACATTGATTGGTGAATAAATTCTTCCCATTATGAAGTCCCCACATTGATTGATGAATACATTCTTCCTATTATAAAGCCCCCACATTGATTGGTGAATAAATTATTCCCATTATGAAGCCCCCACATTGATTGGTGAATAAATTCTTCCCATTATGAAGTCCCCACATTGACTGGTGAATAAATTCTTCCCATTTACTTTTTCCAGGCTGTGTGGGTTAGGCTGTGTATTCAGAAAGCCACTACAAATGAAATTACTTTTTTCTCACTTATAATTACTGTCTGTGCAAGAAACTTTAAGGTGATAATTAAATAAAAATGTGTTATTGCTCCAAAAATATTCCAAAGCATCATTAAACATGATTTAGGTAATTTATAACAATCTATATCTCACTATGATTAATCTGAAAGATATACAGTCTGCATATCTCAATATATTTTAAGAATTATTCTGAATATGAGACTAATAAAATGTTATACTAATCTCTTTTAAAAAGTAGTACTAACAATACGTACCTGGGAAAAATAATTGTATAACTTATTTTAAATAGTGGTACAAAGAATTGATATGTTGTATACGATATAGCACATTAAATTCTGTAGGCACATAAAGTGCAACATCTAAAACAATATTATCAAGAACTGAAGTGCATTAAACATGTCAGTTTCTTCCTACTGATGTTAAATAAAACCTAATATTGAATCCACTGTGGAAGGATCTCATACAGTTGTTTATACTGTGTTACTTGTTGTATCTTTTGGCTTTTCCCGGTTAGGGGTCGCCACAGCAGAACTCCGATCCGCTAATGATTGGCAGTAGATTTTTACGTACCGAGTTGCCAGCCCTGACGCACAACCTTCAACGAAGGTACGCCCATTCACGCATGTCTCCATACAGAAGACGCTTTAGCTGAGAATTGAACAGGACAACGTCTTACTGTGAGGCGACAACGCTACCGCAGCACCACCACCACAGCTGTGTTACTACTATATATATGTGTGTGTGTGTGTATACACACACGCACACACACACACACACACACACACACACATACACACACATATATATATGTATAGAAACACGCACATACACACATATATATATATATATATATATATATATATATATATATATATATATATATATATATATATATATATATATATATATATATATATATATAGATATTATACACACTCAGTCATTTTCATACTACAGTGCTAACCCACACAGCCCTGAACTATCACACTACTCTTTATGGCTTTAAGTTTAACGAACATGCATAGTGCATATTGCAACATGTTATATTTACTAAACACAGGTTTTTACCACTTATTAACCTTTTAAATACTGTTACAGATAAGCAGAGCTAATATATTATACATCAGCTGTTGTTTTTTTTTTTCACATATAGTGTGTGTGTGTGTGTGTGTGTGTGTGTGTGTGTGTGTGTGTGTGTGTGTGAGTGTGTGTGTGTGTGTGGTGGGGGGGGCAGCAGTGCCATCTATACCACAATCCCTCAGAGAAGGTGCAGAGAAGCAAAGATTGCCCCTGGAGTAGGTTTTTGGCCACTATATTTAATGTGCAACAGTGTACGACATGGGTGCTCTCACATGTATGTAGGCATACCAGCCTCCATAGTGGCGTAGGTTACTGTCCCATGTCTAGGTAGGGGTTATGGCCTCTAATATATGCCCTCATTTCAGAGATGCCATCAAGGATATAGACTTCTGAGGCCACAAGGGTGATAGTTTCCTTCAGATAATTCTAGCCCCTGTGCTGTGAATACTTATTACTGGGGAACAAATGGGTTTAAGACTAAATGGGGGAGATTTGATGGTCAACAGATATGGGGGAAAAAGTGTATAGAAAAAAAATTCTTCAGTGTTCAACTGCCAAAAACTGATGAGAACAACTAAAGAAATCTCCCAAATGTATTCTCTTTGTCTTGCAAGTATAGCAGGCTATGCCTATTTTTTTTCTCTTGTTATTGCAAACATTAGATAATGTATGACACACCAAACAGGTTTCCCTTCCAAACTGATATGTAAATGATACCTGCAGCAGTCAGTAGTAAAGATTTTTTTTACAGACAGTTAACCGAAATGTTTCTGTGAAGAAAGGCTAAGACAAGAAACATCTAGACAGTATTACATAATATCCTCATACTGTGAGCCAAGATAGCCTTGAAAAAGCTTGATTACTATAATCTTATGTTAAATTTTATACCCCCTATATACATATAAAAATTATTTTTTAAGGAAGTTAATGAATGATTTCTGATTCAAGTTTATTCTTGGAAACATTATGTGATGTGCAATTAACAGCTATTTGGTGATATAATCATTTGCAATACAAACAAGCGGCTGAATGTGACAGTGACTTGCAAGCTCAGAAACTGGGCTGAGTAATAGATAATCCCAAGTATTATAACTAAATAGTTACAGTTTGGCACGGATAGTTTGACAAATTCATGTTGTTGTATCCTGTTTATACTGCAGTACAACATGTCAATATGAAAAATTCATGACATGTAGCAGAACAGTACACTGAAAGAACCGATCTCCAGAACTGTTTGTTACTAAACATATACTGTGACTTGTATACAGTTGTTACACATTATATCTTTCAGAAACATGTTTTACAGTATTTTTAGTGTTGAACATAATATAGAAACATTAAAGAAAAGTCTCAGAATGGATTTTCTATAGTAGAATTATTTTAGATATTACACCTGACGAAATGGATTTCTGCATGTCAGACTAGAAAAGACAGTTGTGTAAGTTCCACTTACCTTTAACCGTAAATGATTGTAGAACATACTGCCTTACTGCTATATGGGTGGAAGTGCCTTTTGACCCCCTCCCCCCTTTTGCAGTCTGTCAAAGCTCAGAACTCCTCCCACTCCCTATTTGTGAGTAAGAAGGGACAATCACCTGAAAGAACCAGGACAACCCTTTGCATTCACTGACAAGACCCATTCAGTGTTCTAGTGTCCACCCAGAAGAACAAATGAGAACACAAGCTTTACAAACATCTACTGTTCCATACCAAATGCCACACACATGCACAAAACAAAAAAGTTTGCTGTTTAAAAACACAGCAGCAACTTCAAATACCACCTATATACACCCAACAAAAGGGGGATGGTGGAAGGCTACTGCCAGTTAGGCAATGTGTTCTAAGGTAAGTGGAACTTATGCAATTGTACTATATTCAATGGGCACATTGCCTTACTGGCTTATGGGTGGATTCTCAAAGCTTACTCAACCAGAGAGAAGGAAAGATGAATCTAGGAGCACCTGGAGAATGGTCCTCATGAAACCTGCACAGGATCTAAAAAATCATCCAGTTTGTAGTGCTTTGTGAAGTTAAGGAAAGAGGACCATGTTGCTGTCTCTAGAAAACTTCTAGAATCCACTTCTTTCCAAAATGTCATTCATGAGGAGAAGGCCCTGATGAAAAGTGCCTTTACTTTGCCTGGATTTACCTTGCCATAGCGGCTATAACAAAAAAATAATACCAGATGGCAGCCCACATGCAATGGATTGCCTAGAGACAGGTTGCATTTTCCTTGCCCAAGAAAAGGAATTAAAAAGATTTCAACTTTCTTAAAGGGCTTTGTTCTGTCAAGGTAGCACATGAGCTGCTTACACACATCCAAGAAATAAATAAACAGTTTTTTGAAAGCTTAGGTTTGGGAAAGAACACAGGGAAATAAAAAGACTGGTAGACAGTGAAGACTGAAACCACTTTTTGCCTGAAAATAAAAAGGATAAGTGCTAAACACAATCTTGTTCCTGAGAAAATCCAGAAAGGTTGCTCCAGCATGAGAGTTTGCAGCTCAGAAAATGCACCTTGCAGATGTTAGAGCAATAAGCAAAATAGTTTCCACAGTAAGAACCTAAGATAAGCATGAGTTGTCAGTTCAAAAGATGATACGGTCATTTTTTATTCAAGAACATGTTTGAGGTCCCATGATGGAGTAATTTGCTTATGAGGGGGTCTCATCTGAAATACTGCTTTGATTAACTGTTTTACTAAAAAAGAGGAAAAAAAGAGGGGGATCTGTTGGCAGAGAAGCAGAAATGGTTACTAAATGCCCCCAAATGGAACATATGCTAATCCATCCTGAAGTAGCTCACGCCATTTTTTTCATGACCAGATATTAACCACAATGCGCCCTCTGTTTCTATTTAGGCACCATTTAGAAAATCCTATCCACTTGTACACATAAGACTTTCTAAAAGCAGGTTTTCTGAACTCTTTTAACACCTGCTGCACATCCTCATGACACAAGTGTGTAAACAGAGTTAAGATTAAATAATCCAGGCTGTCAATTGAAATATTTCCAAATGGAGTACACCAGTCACTGCTGAGACTGTGTGAGCAGATCCATAGTGAGGAAGTCTGTGGTAATTGCCCTTGGCCAATACCATTAAAAGGGAAAACCAAGGTTGCCTGAAGAACCAATAGGAGGTTATCACATTGATCCTTGTCATTTCTCTTTAAACTTAGAGAAGTAACTGTGAATCAGGAGAAAGGGTGCAAATGTATACAGGAATCTTTCTCATCCAAGGAAATGAGAATGCATATGTCCTCTCTGCATGGCTACAAGGATATCTGGAAGAGAATTTCTCCAGCTGTCTGTTTTGAAAAGAGGCAGATAAATATACTTGAGGCATTCCCTAAATCTGGACTAGATCCTGGAACATCACCACCTTGAGCTTCCACTCATGTGGGTCTGCCCAGGATCTGCTCAGTCTGTCTGCCATAATGTTCTGTTCTGACACATGATGATGAGGCATGATGCCTGAAGAGACACTCCCAGGCTATCATTGGCACAGGGGTTAAGAATTCATACCCCTAGTTTGTTGAGGTACCATGTCATTGGGATATGTTCTTAACAACCAGGAGAGGAACTGGAGTCCAAAGGTGGTGAAGGACTTTCAAGGAGTGAAAACTGCCAACATCTCCTAGACACTGATGAGCTTCTGTTTATTCTTGGGTTTCCAAGTGGATAGCTCTTGCATCCCCATTGACACAGTTCCCCAGATGAAGTTGGATGAATCTGTCTGGACAGATTGTACTGGCACTAGAAGGCAGAAAAGGAAGCCCTGGTGTGATATTGAGCTGATCTCTACACCACTGTAATTCCGACTTGATGAAGGGCAGCACTGGCTACTGAGACTCCATGGAATTAAGGTGCTGTGTCCAGCAATTTCAGATATACCATTGAATTTTTTCTCATGTGAAGATGAGCCAGTGGTAAAATGAAAATCATGAATGTCATTACTCTAAAATTGCTAGAAATTCTTAAGATGAGGTGTGATTCCTCTGAGAGAATTTCAGAAACATCATCTAGTTCAACAGGACCTTGTCTACAGACAGAAAATCCGGACTCATGTAGGAGTCAATTAAGCATCTCAGAAAGACAAGTCTTTCTGAGGGTGTCAAACATGACTTTAGGAGGTTCAGCTTGAAGCCTAGATAGGAGAGTCTGGATGAGACCTTCTGTAGTTCATAGGTTCATAGGTTGGTACTAGGCTATCGGCCCTAGGGCCCATACAAGCCTAGCCATAACAATTCCCTGGCTATTTCTTCCCACAGTATTTACTTCTCTGGACCCCTGTTTAGCAGGGTGACTGAAGTGATCCCCGGGGTGAATTTCCTATCTCCCATCCAATCATCAAGGTTCCTTTTGAAGAGGTCCAAAGAGATGCTCTCCTTGACATGTACGGGCAGTGATTCCATACACCTGGATGGAGACTTTGCACAGATCATCAAGTCATTCAAGTACAAAAAAAAAAAAGTGAATGCCCAGAGTCCATCAGTGGGCAACTACTGGAGCAAGGCATTTGGAAAACACTTGCATTGTAATGGACTCCCTGATGGCAAATAGAGATAACAACAAATCTCAGATACCCCCTAAAATGATGAGCAATGGACATATGTAGAAAGACATCCATCAAGATAAGGGTTACTGTAAAGCAGTGGTCTGGAGACAGAGGAAACACTGTCTGCAGGATGATACTAATAATGGGGCTAGCTCATTTATTATAACAGATTGAATTGCTTTCTTCTCTGAAAGAAAAGGGTTATCAGAGATAAGTCTGGAGGTTGGCACAGAGGATTACGTCTCTGAACTACAGTTGTTCTGGTAGAGGACTTGATTCAATGTTTTCATTGGCTTGCTGTGTGACCTTGCACAAATTATTTAGCCAGACAATGCTTTCAGCTTGTTTTTGAAAAGAAACTATATGTCCAGTGAACCTACTTATTCAGTAAATGGGTGTTATTAGGGCACAAAAAGATTTTGTTAGAATCCTCTTAATAGGAAATACAGTTATTTTATGTATACATTTACCAGACAGTTTTCACAATATACGTAGCATGTACATATGATTTCTACAATATGCACAGCATGTGTTTATGTTTTTTATACTATGCACAAAATGTGTCTATACTTTTTACAACATGCACAAGATGTGTGTATAGTTTTCATGATGTGCACAGCAGGGGCATGTGGCCAAACAGCTTCATTGCTAACAGTATTCAAACATCAGTTTAAAGGGTAAGATGATATGCTCATTGTAACATGGTGATTCAAATGTGTTATTACTACTTGAAGAAACAAGCAGTAAAGGTTATTTAATGAAATTTAGAATATCATAGACTGGACTTCAATGGGTAAAATATTACGGAACATGGAAAATAGAAGAATGCAAACATGATGTTGCAAATATGGTTTAAAAAACAACTGGATACCGAAGACATGATTTTATACCCATGGGGATAAAAAAGGGAAAATGTACATTGCAGATTGGCTTAGGATGTGAACAAATGAGGGGTGAATGAAAAATGGCTATCATATACAGCAGGAATTTATGGAGGTCACGTCCTGACCTTTGTGACATGAATTCATATAGATAGGTGTTTCTGAAGTTAGCACAGATAAATAAAATGTAGTTTTTCTCGGAAGGGGGAATGTATGAGATAACGTACTGCACAATCATTTCAGAAAGTGAACTGAGATTTAAAGATATTTGGGTATAAACATTCTATACACTAAAGGAGATGATGGCTCATTATTGCATGGATAACTAATGTGTTCCAGAATGAGGAGCAAAGGTTTTTTAAAAGGCTCTTAGACATAGTGTTTATGACTCTAATCTTGTGGTGCTTCATGTGTAGGACATTAATAAAATAATATGAACCAGGCACTTGGAATCAATGAAGAATGTATGCATATAAATGCATGGTGCGAGTGCTACTGTTCAAACACTCCAGCCAGTAAGTGTGTTTCTAACCTAGTTTTCACTTTTCTTTCATCTCATGTCTTTCCTAATGAGGTATTTCTCAGTGTAAATCTAAAGATAAAATGATCAGGTGGTTATCTGAAGTAGCTTGCACCCAAATCTCTTCTACCAACTTTCTTAAGTAGATAAAAGCTTGATTTATTGATGAAGGATAAATCAAGGAGGGAACTATTGAGCGAAATACTGAAATATCAAAAAATGTACATATCCAAATGTATTTCCTCTAGTAGAATTATTTTAAACATTACAACTGACAAAATGGATTTCTGTATTTCATACTAGAAAAATGCTTACAGTAAGTCTATGATGCAAGCTATATAAAGCTCATAGGACTCTTTGTTAATGAAACAAAGGAATGTTATGGAACATTGCTTGACTGAGAGAAGTAGTTGGCCTTGTTCTGTCACATGTTTTGTAACATGTACAGCCTTGTTGTTTACTACCTGGATGAATTCTTGGGAACACAGGACTGCAATGAGAAAGTGCAGAGATATAACAATATTGGCAGATTCTGATGTGAATTATGATAAGAAGGAATTTTCCAGAATATCTTTCTTCATGCATTTAGTGTCTATAGTTCTACCATTTTGTCAGTATAGTTAGTCTGTACTAGACTTCACAATGTGCTTCTAATTTATTCTGATAATAAATGTTTTGATTTGAACTGCTTTAATGTCTTAATGGATTTACTAATGAGGGCAGTAGTGATGAAATTTCTAAAAATTAGCTGCTTTGACAACATTTAAATTAGCTAAGTCTGCCCTTTTTTAACTATATGTGTGCTGCCGGGGATCCTGTCAGTAGAACAAATGCAATTTACCTGAATACCTTTGCCATGAAACAGAAATATTGGGATGACAAGGCAGATCATTAAAATGAAAGGTAAAATGGGCAATATGACTCTGCTACCTTAACATTAAATCCAGACACTAACAGGAACAAGTACATGTATGACCAACGTGTGATTATAAACAGAATACTGATTAGTCATGTTCTGCATGTGCATATGCAAGGCAAGAAAGGCTGAGCAGGAACAGACTTGAGCAGGACACATAAGTAGAGGTTTCACCAGGTCCATCATGGATATTGGGAAGCCCATATGGACATGTCACTAGTCAGATGGGCAGAATTCTGCTGCTTATAAACAGATAGCTATACATGAGAGATAAGTATGGCAAATCATACTGGGCCTTCCATTTAAAAATGACAGAGAGATGTAAAGGAAGGGCAATAGCTATATCAGGAGTACATAGGTGTAACAAAATGAAATCGACCCGACATTATCAGCCACCAGATACTGCTGAGGTAGCAACCTATCAATATTCAGCTAGATCTACATGACAGAGCATGTGTAACAATGGAAGCACCATGTCAGAAAATACATCAGCTCTATACCCAAAGGAACACGGGTGACACTGCAGACATCCCCCATGACTATGTCAGCAGATACAGGAGCTATATACCTAAAGGGATGAAGGTGTCACTGCAGACATTCCCCCCATGAAGAGAGCTGGTTAGGCACAGTTCATGCACCAGTATCACAAGGACAGCCAAGAGGATTTCAATATACTGTTATTGACCTTCCATGATAGCCTGGCCAGTCTGATCAACTCAGCTTTAAGGTTTGTGGGTGGTACATTCATCACAAAAGGCACATTAATGCAGCAGCTCTACAGCATTCACAGGCTGTTGACATTTCAGGGTGCACATAGAACAGTGCCTCTTTTAATCATCCTGATTTCCCACAAGCCAATCTATATGTACAGTGCTATGTGGAATACCATGCTGGATGCTATGGATGACCTACAGTTGCCTGCTTTACCAATATACATTTTGTCTAATTCTGAGTTTGCAGCTTTATGCAGTGTGAAGGCTATCTTCCTCACCAGCAAATGCATGGGTTGCCTTTTTAACTTTTCACAATTTATTTGTGTGGCATGAGGTACAGAAAGTTGCTCTAACTAGTCTGTATTGCTCCAGTATGAGGTTCCACTACTTGTAAAGTGTTTGGTTGCACTTGCTTTCCTGAACCCTGAGGGCATTCCAGGTGCATTTGCAAAGTTGGCACTACTATTTCCCAATGATGCTAAGAACCTGTTGTTGTATATGGAAGTTACTTTCATCTTGGCATGCAAGTGAAACTTTAAAACTAGATCTTCAAGTAACCTATGCCTGCTCCCATGGATTCACTTGATCTATGGTGTGTTATAGACCTCTACAGTCATGACTTGTCTATAATTCAGAATGCAATCAAGGCATGGCATAAGTGTATCCATTCCCTTCTTGTCAAACGGCATGCAGATCTTACTGTAACGTTTGGTGTACAGCAGGGTGAGCAGAACAGGGAAGAAATGATGCATGAGTTGATGATTGGTGGAGCTTTCTTTTCATCAATGCAATGGCGATTTGTGTACAGGAGTAAAGTTTTATTCATATTGTTTATTCCAGGAATGATTACAGCACCTTAGATTTCCTTGAATTGAAAACATTGCATCTTGTTTGTGTCTGTAACTGGTTGGTTTGTGGAATGTGTTGCACAGTGATGTGTGGTACAGCATTGGTTTGGGTTGTGTATTGTTGGTGAAGTAAAGGCATTACTGTTTTTTCAATATTTTGACTCTCCTGGTAAATGGACCCACCATTAAGTGCTGACATGTGTTTGCCATTATTTTTGCCAGGTAGGTGCTTGAATTTAAGTATCACGACAATTAGCTGAAAAATATGATAACCACAAAAAACACAGCCAGTGCAGTCCTTACAGAAATGACATTTATTAAAATAACAAACAAGTAATCTCTCTAGCTGCTTGAATTTATTTTATTAACTTACTGTCAGTGTTTTGTTCTGCTTTCTCTAGGTGTTATTTGCATTTTCAGCCTTTGTTTTATACTTTATTTTGCTGGCATGTGTTGTGTAATTGTGAGTGGGTTTTCCTTTTGTAGTTGTTATTTTCATATTTGACATGTACTGAATACACTACTTATGTGTATTTTCTGCTTACATCTCTGTGTTTGTTAACATGAATCACAGGTTTATCTTGGAGATGTACTTTTTTCTGTACTTCATGTTACATCCTTCCATTATTTGTTGTCATTTTCATCAGGATGGTTTCACATTTTCTGTTGAATGTCTTTCTGTCTATTCGGTCCTTTGGGTTTGATTCTCTGACAATGAAAGTGCTGTCACTCCATTGACATGCTTCCTGTGCCAGCTGCAGTCTGCTATAGAAGTAAATTAGCTTCTGTTTTCTCAAAAAAAGAAAAATGGGAAACACATGGAATATCTCGTTATGTTAATTGCATATTTTTTATCTTGGGACTGATTATTGCTGCAGTTGCTAATGCATCAGTACTGTAACAGAGCATTTTGTGACAGACACATTTCTACATACTCTATAAAGAACACAGCTGCACATGATGGAACTCCACCTGTGGTTTCACAGGTAGATCCCTCTGAATGGTCCTGACTCAGATTTCTAGCTCACTTATTAAGTATAAGGAAAAGAAGTATATCACAAAAAGGGACATGCTGTCATTAAAACATGCAGTTATATGTACGATTCTTCCACTATAGTGTCATGTGCATTGTAAACAGAAACAGTACAGTGTGATTATTTTGAATGAATGTGTTGTTAAAAAAGTCAAAGGACATATAGCAGGACATGATCAAGAACTTCAAGATATGGAATGCTTTCCATGCAGCAAAGGTGTTTAAAGGGATACTCAGTTTTACTGAGGCACTCATTTACAGGTTATGGATAACTGTAATCGATAAACAAATGAACTTAATGATGCAAAGAAAATTGGAAGATCAGTTTTTTTCTTGAGAAAGTAGAAAATAGTTTACATCCTAAGTATAAGCATTATAGAATGCATCCAATTCATGGTAAAGAGCCTTCCAGGGACAATGCTGAGAAATAGGTTAGAAAGAACCACAGCATGACTGCACTGTGGTAAACAGCATAATGAAGATAGCACAGCATGGCACAACATGCATTAGATGAACAAAACTGCTGACATAGTGTTGACACACACAAAAGTGCTGACGTAGTTTCGACATGCACAGGACAGTATGATATAATGAAGTTTCGCAGTCGCAGAAGTGGCAGTCACCATGCAAGTGAGTGGACAGTGCTAGGTGAGTCACATAACCCCTGGCCATTAGCATGAAAGGTACAAGCTTAATACTATGTGCATCAACACGTGCAGTGAAATGACACACAGCTGCTACACAGGCACAACTGGGAAATCATACAAAGGCTACACTGCAAAGTACCATCTGTTCTTATTATATGAATGAGAAGGAATGGGGGGTGAATGGTCAGTCAGAAATGAAGAAAGCAAGCAGAGGGACAGAGAGAGAAGAGAAGGGGAAGAGTAATGTGGGGTGGGGGAAGAAGAAGAAGAGCATTTTTGCGGGACAAGTATCCTTTTTATTGCCATAAGAAGGCTAAAAGGGGAAGACAGCATGGGGAAGGTGTGGGTAGAAAGGAGGCTATAAGGATGGTAGCAGGGCAGACACACACGCACACAAATATAATGCAGACAAGGACTGACAAAGGAGATAATGACACAAAAGGGGGTGATGATTATACACAGAATAACAGAGGTGGACAACTGCTGACAAGGGAACTGGACTATGAACAGGGGATGGAGAGTGATAGAAGGAAGGGAAGAGAACACCATGATGAGGAGAAGGTGGCGGTAAGGAAGGCCTGCCAAGCTGATCGAGAGAGGAGGCCACCCAAAAGTCAGTCATGGCTGTAAATTATTTTGCTGCAAAATATGAGACTGAATACAATATAGATATTTTGGTAAGACTGGATAGTCATTAAGTCAAAAACAAGGTCATGAAAACAATATAATAGCCATTGCAAGTAAAAGTTTTAACAGACATGGAAAATAAGCCTTTTTTACATGTCAGAAATGTAGCCTAATGAACACTGACTCATAGTGTTCCAACCCATTGATTTTACTACTCCTTACAATGTTTCTTATTATTTTAGTATGACAGAAATTGGACTATTTTCCCACAAATGATGTAATCCTTTACAGGTGTCTCTCGCCCTCATGGTTATGTGAAGTGGAGTTAAGATATCTATATACATATATATATATATATATATATATATATATATATATATATATATATATATAGATATAGATATATGAAGGTGGGGAAGTTGTATCCTGTATAAACAGTGATTTTATTATTTTGTGGAGAGTCGACTGTCCATTTCCTAAAGTACTGTGTTAGCAACTAGTGAAGGAGAAACTGAGAAAGACAGGATATTGCAGAAGGTTAAAACATTTTTGCATTTCAGATAGCTGGTATAAATAAGACTCAAATTATCAAGATTTGTCAGTCATAAAGAGATATAACAGCTGCAGAAAATTATATTGTACTTCAACTAATGGTAATTATTTGCTGAATACCGAAAGACTGATAATTTCATCTACTTTCAATGGTATTGATCAATTAGACTGTTTCTGAAACCTCATTTAGGTATAATCCAGATTAAAATATTAGTGCAACACAAGATGTGGTTTCCAGAAAAGGATTGTTTCATTGAGTCTATGCTAAATGACTGCATGTGCAAGAAAAATACAAAGAAAAAAAGTAATGATTAATTTGTAACTGTCACCTCTACTAAAAACAGCATGCCCAGAGGTCAGTATTAATATTTATGGTACATTAAATGGATTTAGATTATCTACTCATTCTAAATAAGAAATATTCCTCCTGCAACTGCAAAGATTGTTTTTCCAGAAATGGGCCAGATATTTGCTACATTACTGAATTCTAGATTATCTTCCATTCACAAGTTGCTTATATGACCAGTTTAGGAACATAGGAGTAATACTGCACAAGTGATCACAGGAACGGTAAGATGATTAGTCTTATACATCTTTAAGAAGGCACCATTAAATAGTTTTACCACCCTTTACTAGTTCTTACATCTCAAACCAAGCAGGACTGTGCATCCCTGGTTTAAATTTATGTTTATCAATCCAGTCAGCTAGACTAGCTTTAAATTTAGTGGTAACTTATTCCATAGGCTTGAAATTTTTGAGTTAGTGACATATCCCTCCAGCAAGTCTAGCTTATTAGTTGGTATAGATTTAGCTTCCTAGCATGGATGTTTGTAGAGCCACTTATTTATGCTAAGAAATAAGAGGTTGAATAAGAATGAGTATTTCATGCCTTGAAAAGTGAGACACAGGTCACCTAGGACAACTGTAGACTACTGAGTTTTGCAGAGTTATGATAACCTATCAGCATAAAAAAATGATGTAAAATCTTTAATTTTCTTTGTGAAAAATGCTGGACCTTTTCAATTGGGGGATTTGTATGGACAGTGTATTTAGTGATGCGTCTGATGGTTGGTTTCTTTGGATCTTGAAGATATTTTCTTGAAAATTAACTGGGGCAGATAGAAGATTTTCCAGACTATGGTGGAAACATGATGATGGAATGAAAGAGAACTGTCCACATAAGTACCCACTCCCAGACCTTTTATGACGTTATGTTTTTTGTTAAAAGCCACTATGTTGCACTCTTTTTTCATTTTGCTTTTGACAGTTTTCAGTGCATCATTTATGTACATATTCCAGTCCTTGCTGGAGATTTTACTATCAATGGATGAGTACATAACAGCAAACATGGTAACCACACTTCTGGGATACTTGCTTGGCTATCTGCAAAATAAATACCAAACAGGAGAGGGCCCAGCTCTGTTTTGCTGTGATACTCTACTAGCTACAATTTTATGTTCAGAGAGGGTGTCAGCAGCAATCACAATTTGGTGGTTGGATAACCAATTTAAAATCCAGTAGATTACATTAAGAGTTTACATTAAGTTTGTCTAATCTTTCAATAATACCAACTTAGGGGGATAGTGTCAAAAGCCTTGGCCAGGATGGGATAAGCAGCTTGCATGGAGTGACCATTGTCCACAGCATCTGTAACCTTTTCAGAAAAGTTTAATAGATTCAGAAGACAGGACTTGCCCTTTCAAATAATTAAACTGTTGGAGTCTAGATCAGTTAAGTTACTTTTTGGTGTATAAATGAGGTATGTTGTGATTATATTTCATTGCTTTCCATATAAGGTTAGTGAGTGATTAGAATGCTGGTGCTGAGTAAAGCACTCTTGGCTAACATCACAGATCA